>NW_027502800.1:0-47051 GCF_021521415.1 Bidens hawaiensis
TTCTGAATTATTTAAACATATCTGATTTGACATTAATCACCAACGCGTATTGACAGACTCATGTGTGTGACTCTTTATTGACTCATGTAAATGTTATGCATGACGTATAAGATAACAGAGTTGGGTTAATGGTGTTAACGTGAAAGTGTGGGGTGTCACACTATGAGGCAATAATTATGCTTTCAAAGGAACTTTATCCCACAAACCCGTTTCTTTGTAAGATCATTTGTTGTGGAGGCGTCATTCATGCCATGTAGGCATGATGGTGCTCTCCACACCACCCCGGTACAAACATGTAGCGATGCCTTGGCGGCAAGCAACATCACCATAACGTTGTCTTCCTTTGTAACTTAAGGATTGGGCAATGAATTAATTGTGTAAACCGATAAAAAAAATCCACCTCACCCCATCAGTCAATTTTTTTTAAATAGTTTGATTATTATTTTATTGGGGTAGAAGATAGTTAACCCACAACGCTTAAATTAATGAGATGACTAGTTATCTACGTGACAGTGACGTGACGCGATACCTTAGACTAGTTATTCCACAACACAGAGTCTAACAAGGGGGGTTTGTTTGTATAGTTATTGTGAGTGATGATTTGCAGTTGAAGCATTGGACAACAACGAAAAAAGGGGACTCTATTAGTGCATGATTTGGTGTCTGCAGCTGATTGAATAGGCTAGGGATAGTTTAGTCTTTGTATTTTGTTGTAAACATGGCCCATTCTCTATGAATTGTTTAGAGAACGGAGTCCATTCTTTAGGTTTACTACCCATTCTCTGGCATTGGAGCCCATGTTCCTAGGATATGGCGTATGAAGGCTCATTCTATACTATAGAGCCCATTCGTTAAGTGATTCAATGAATTGGAAGCCATTCGCTAACAGAATAATCCCATTTGCTAGTGATGTCAGCGAATGGGGGATGGGCCTATAAATAGGCAGATCCTAATCATTTGGGCTAAGAGTTTTGGCCATTCTTCAAGAAGTACCATTACCATGCCGAAATCTCTTTAGAATGATAGGGCGTCTCAAGGTACACATAGAACAAATTGAGCTTAACCGAGTATGTATGTATGTATGTATGTACGCATGCATGTATGAATCCTTTTATCATTCAGTTAACGTTATCAATGAAACAATCATTAGGCTCGAAACGTTCTATTTACGTCTTGTTTGATCTATTATATGTGATGTATCACAACTGAGACTAGGTCCTGGCTCGTATAATGTTTTCACACCTAATCAGAATAACCCTTGGGATCCTTCATGATCGTCTTGTTAACATCCAACGAATCAATTTTCTCAGGGGAATAATTCCCACAAACAACAAACCTCCGACAACCAGTATTTTGGTTACATAGATGGTGAAACATTATTTATGCCCAAATGTTGTATTGTTCTCGTATAAGCATTGGTGTGAGAATCTTGTATTAACGACATGATTTCACTCTTCCTGATTTTTCAGAATTTTATGCAGAAAACAAAGTATTAACATGGTTCTTGAACAACTTAGCTAAATTCTGTTTTATCAACAAATGCAACAACAATTTGAAATATCAACTTGAGCTAGAATTTTGTTTCTCATTTTATTTTTAAATCAAATTCAGAGATCCAAGCTATGATACTAGTTGTTGGGATCTAGGTTGAACATTTAATCAATTTAAAAGTAAGCAAATTTTCTTTTCATTTCAATAGATTAGAAGTGTAACACCCCGGCTAAAGCGGAATACGCCCGATCCGAGTGGAATAGGGACATTATTTTATATATATGCTACATGTATCTTATTTAGATGATGCTATTGTGACAAAAACATTAGTACTTAGGACATTCAACTTAAATGGAGGAATTGCTTAAATGTGTATTTATTTGTATTTATCTTACTTCCAAACTTGTGTACTTGTTGTTTAAATAAATTAGTGATAATATTGTCACTTAATAGTGTCACATTTGTTTTGAGCAATCAGTACGTCACTCTCGGGCGTATTCCTCTTTAGCCGGAGTGTTACAGATTGGTATCAGAGCCGTGACTATAAGATAGGACATTAGACGTAGTGTTCTAGTTGGTTATAGCTTATTTTTATTTATTTAGGGTAGCATGATTAGAAAATATGTTGGCCTATTTGATTGTTCAATGCACATTATTTGATTATTATTGATTTATTTATGCCTCATGTGCACAAATGTTATTATACTTTTCCTTATGTACACAAACATCACACACAAGTCCCAAGCTTATGCCTAACGTAAAGATTCTCAAGGATTTTCAATAATCAAATTTTCGATTTGCAGTTTTCGATGGTTTATGCGACGTGTTACGTCTGACTCTCTATGTTTTACAATGTGTTTTTACTGAAAGTCTGTCAAGTCGTGGTGATACACGAATACTCGGCTTTCGGTTCGATTTAATTACGCATTTTGATACGAGAATAGTTAAGTTTAAGATTTTTGTGACTCATTTTCTTTATTTATACATTCATTTACGGTTTAAAATTTTAAAATTTTGAAAGGTAATAACCGAAATTCAATACGGTTAATTTACTATTTTACTATTACGTTTTAGTATTGAAAGTTCAAAAATTTATGGTGATACATAAATGGTTGAATTTCGATTCGATCATTATATTCTTTTATTCATTTATTACGTTTTAGAATTGAAAATTCGAAAAGTCATGGTGATACATGAATGGTCGAGTTTCAAATCGATTACCTTATTTCTATATTCATTTACTCTTATGTTTTAAAATTGAAAGTTCGAAAAGCCATGGTGGTACATGAACACTCGATTTCAATTCGATTTCACTATTTATTGTTAAGTCTAATGCTTTTTCCATATGGTTATTCAATAATTTATGAGATTTTTGTTTATTGAAATGTGAAAACTCATAACGTCTCATGGGAATTCCAATTTCGATTTCAAATTTTGTTCCATACGATTTCTTTTCTTTGTTTGTTTTCATTAGTGTATCTATTAGTCGTTTTCACACTTACATCCCAAGTCACGTGAATTCTTCATGTTTCGTTTCATGCTTTCTCGTCGTTGCACTCAAAAATCAACCCGCAAATGACAATCCAAGTTCTCAAGAATTGGCCTCCGCGATCCCGATCATCCCACGTATAACCACACCCACATTCATCTCTATAGTAAATTCAAATTCAAACACAGCACAATTCTTGGAAACTCAAACCAAACCCAACCGAAAAGCCTCGCGCAGAAACACGCCATTTGTATAGTATGTGTAAATTCCACCACTTTACTTCCTTGAAACATTGATATACTTCAGTTTGTGGTAGATTCAAGCCTGCCATCATTATGGTGACCTGAGCACACCAGCCATACTTCAAAAGGCCTAACTTGTTTCCGCCATGCAATACCTTACCCCACATCCCTCATCTATTATATTAGATTTTTCGGTTTTAACACATAGGTTTTACAAACCCATCCAACTCTTCTGTATTTTTCTTTTGCATATTTTATTTCTTTCACTAACACAAATCAGTGGTTACTATAAATAATTAATTTTCAATAAACTAGATTTTCTTTAAAAATGACTTCACACAAATTCAAATGATTTATTATTATTATTGTTATTATTATTATTATTATTATTATTATTACCGTCATCGCATAGTCATTATGATTATGATTATCATTATCAATATTATTATTATTAAAATTATTCTTATTATTATTAGTGATATTTTTTATTACTAGTACCATCGTCACTACTATTAATATTATAATTATTCTTTCAAATAATATATTTAAAGTAATTTTTTTTTTGTTTCAAACAAGTCTTAAGCTATTTGAGGCTATTTCTCATTCAACAAGTCAGGTAATCTGACATTCATTTTTTTTCTTTTTTTCTTTCCATTGTCGCTGGCCAAAAGAAAATTTTGTTTCATAAAAATTGCAAGTCTTAGCGATAGCTAAAAACTTTTTGTCTAAATAAAATAGAATAAATATTATTTCACAATAAGATATAAAAGCATCACGATATACAACTGATTTTCATAAATTAAAATATATATTATATCCCTTCCTTTCTTTCCCCTTCGTTAACGCCAATGAGTTTCGGCTAAGAAATCATGGCACACCTCCCACGTCAACTTTCATGCCACAAACAAACCTGCATTCGAGAAGACAAACATCGCAAGCTACAAGTTCTGCTTCTTTTCTTTAACTTCTCTTTCACATATTTTTCTATTTATTTTTGGACTTACCCAAAATAATTTCGTATATCAACCACTTTAGAAGATTGATTACAAAGTTTATTTTAAATTTGATTGTTCATTGAACTTTTCGTTTGTATTTCACGAAACGCAAATTCATACATCATTCTTAAATCACATTTTTTTAATCGGTTTACGTTTGTTATCTCAGGGTCTATGACCAATTTCCCATCAACGTAACCGTCAAGTGGGTAAATGCTACGTTTACTTGTCACGTTATTCTCGACCCCATTATTTCAATTACATGTGTACGATGTTCCGAATTCCAATCGTTTCATTCTTTAACTTCATTACCTCGTTTATTTCGTTTTTTAACATCGTTTACTTGGTTTAGACACGATGATTTTATTTACTTATTGTCTTCGCGTTGTCCTTGGCCTGAATGGTCTATCAATGTGTTCTGTAATGTTTTACCCTTTAAATTTATTATTTTTTTGATTTTCAATGTTATATATGAGAATTTTATTTATTTATCTAAGGTCTATGTCTTAAAACCATACAATAGAGCAAGTTATATGGACCATCCGACGATAGAGGTAATTATGGTCGACACGTAATTATCAAAGTCCTCGCATGGAAAATATAATAAGTCCGGTTGTGTGAAATAACTCGGAACTTGGAATGATTTTGGGGAACGGGACAAATACAAGGGGATAAGGGCATGGTGGATACGCCGCTGGTACATCATATATATAAGTGTCCTTGCCATATCTCCTGTTTGTGGCGTTCTTTCTGGCCATTTAAAGATCGACGTTATCATATTTTAATTGTGTATGTATAAAATTGTTAAAAATATTTTTAACAAATTCGTATATTAATTGTTCTCTTTTAAAATATTTATTTTAATTTTAATTTCGGGACGAAATTTCCAAAAGTTGTAAGTCCTGTAACATTTGTTACTTTTCAAACCCGAAAATCCGACCCGTTTTAAATTTTCGGTTTTATTTATAAATGTATGTATAATTATAAATATATATCTCAAGTTGCTTTTATATTTTTGGTATTTGATTCGTTAAACCGCTCGTTTGTTGTTTCAATGCATTCTTGTTTGTCGTTTATCATTTATATAATATTTCTAAGATTTAATATCATTACTTGAACGAGTTGCAAACTAGCCGGGTATAATATGAAAATAATCCAAATCATATTAACTTTATTACAAGTATAACATTTCAAAAGCTCAAGGTTCAAATGGTAAATTATTCATTTTATTTTCTGGTTAAAAGCTTTTTGAAACCTGGAAGGCCTAAGTGTATATGTGTTTAAATTATAATAAAATTAATATAAACCAGCCCCCCGTCCCCTGTTTCCGTTTTTCCGGCTAGCACACCGCCGGCGACCCCAGGCCATCTCCGGCCAACCTTAAAGCCGTTAAAAACACGTATTAACCCATTTTAAATATCATAACAGCCTAAGTCTTTAACGACAAGCCGTAATCATCAAATAATAAGGTGTTTTAACGATTAAGCTGGGTTTAATTAAAGCCGTAACGGCCGGAATATTTTTAAATCGCAAGAACATAATTAACGCTTAAACACTCCAATTGATAGTATAAATAGGACCTTAGACCTCAACTAAACATGCGAAAATCATCAAAACACTTTAAGTTACTCTCTGAAATCTTAATCCGCTCATCCAGGTTTTCTTGCTCCGGCCACCGTCGTTCATCATCAAATATTAACATCTACAGGTAATTATTATGTGTATTATGACTGTTTTTACCGGATTAACAAAACGCCTAACCTAATTCGACCAAAGATGGAACCAATTAACGGATTTCAATCTAGGGCTTATTTGAGGATGATGATGAGCATGCGATATAATATTTAATTACTTGTTTTCGTATATTAATCAAATATCAAGCTAGTCCAAATGGTTAGTTCATGTGAGTGTGGGCAGAAGGACCCGGGTTCAATCCCGGGTGAGCCCATTTTCTTTTTCTTTTTATTATCTTTTAAATAAGCATTTTCTTTATATATTAAACTAAACAAAATTTATAAAAAAACTATATTAAATCAATAAAAAAATATGTTAAGCTAAATAAAAATAGTTATGATCTCTTTTCACCTATAAACCTGTCTTTCGTTTCTGTTAAGTTTCATTAGAAACCCGATTAATATTAAATTAATAAATATTATATCGTTAACTTTATATCACGCTAATATAATTATTTTTCAAAGCTAAATTACGTGAAGACCCATAATGCATAAACGTTATAGATCTCAAACCTGTCAAGTTCGTTTAAAACTAGATTAACTTATATATATGTATACATTTTTTTCCCCGTTCGTTAGACTTTAAATTCGTTAAAGTTTTCACTTTCAAAATAGAATATACTAATAATACTCAAAAACTCCTTACCGTCCTAACTTGATATTAATCTCGTAATGTAAACTAATATTAAATTAATAATCAATAAATTCGTTAAATTTCATTAATGTATAAAATCATATTATAATATCCAACTCCATAATAAAATATACATTCAACACTTCTATATACCGACAACCCGAGTTCTTTACTTTTTATATGTCGTTAGTTAATATTGATTTTGTACTTTTAAATCTAGTTGGTGAAGTTCAATTGCTTCGGTTTCATTTACGCACTTTCAGTTTTATTTCAAGTTTGTCTTCAACTTCAAGGTGAGTTTCTCACACCCCCTTTTTACTCTTTTATTACTTTTGGGGGTAGCATATATATCCTATCCAAATTACAATTTTTTTTATTCATTATTTACAAACTACAATTCGTTACATGGACTTGTGTGTTTATTTGCTTTACTTGCTAAAAGATTACGTGCTCATGGTTTCCTCATTAAGTATGATCATACGCCCCCCTATGCACTCAGGACCTCGATGTTATGAGTGAAATAGGGATCCCCGATCCGAGTACGTTGGTTGTTACCAACGAAAAGGACACTTACTTGCGCTATTATCCGAGTACATTGGTGCACAATCCCAACTGGAAAGGACCTTACTTTCTCATTTACACATGTTCAGAGAATTGTAGATTTTGTGTACTTATATCAAAACTTGTGTGAAGTCACCAACTATTCATTTAGTTGACATTATTTTATATATATATGCTACAGGTATCTTATTTAGAGGATGCTGCCGTGACAAAGACATTAATACTTAGGATATTCAACTTAAATGGACGAATTGCTTAAATGTGTATTTATTTGTATTTATCTTACTTCCAAACTTGTGTACTTGTTGTTTAAATAAATTAATGATAATATTGTCACTTAATAGTGTCACATGTGTTTTGAGCAATCTGTACGTCACACTCGGGCATATTCCGCTTTAGCCGGGGTGTTACAAGAAGCACATAACTGAACTCACATTGAATTATAAATCAACCAACATTATCAAAGTGAACGTAGTGGAGATTAACTTAAAACGAACAAGCCATTGAATATTTCATATGGAAGAACAACTTTGTATTAATTATAACCAAAAGATTACAATTTAGTGTTTGTAACATCTGTCAATTTTCAGACCCGAAAACACGACCCGTCTTAAATTTTTATTATGATTAACCAAACGTTGCTATTTATTAAAACAATTAATTTATTATTTTGGTTGGTCTTTGACCATTTATTTAATTACACCACTCGTATTTGTTTCGTTATTTGATAAAATAATAGAACTATCCAACTTGTGCATTTTAACCCTTATATCTTAACATATCTAGCTTTTAAACAACAATCATAAATCAGGGACCAGTTATGCCAACCTACCAAACCTCTTTCTCCTTCCCGTCACCACCGTCGAACCCCCTTGTTTTCTTGACCCGTAATACACGCCGAAAATTAGGGGATTTGCATTGCCAAATCAATAATTAACCAAAAACGCGTTTACCTGTTCGTTTAATCTTGGAAAATGACAGCCTTGTATACCAATTTCGCTCATCAAAACCCCGACCAAAACTTATCCCTAATCCCTATATATACTCTTCTAAAATTCAATTAAACTTGCACCCACACTCCTCAGACTATTACGAATCATAACCCTAAACCAATTCCAACCTCGGAGCCGTGTAATATCGACATTTGAACCCATTCGTGGCCGATAACCCCAACTCGCCATTATCCTTCAACTCGTACTCATTTAAGGTAATTGATATATTGGTTGTGATCGATTTTTGTTGAGTATTAAAACCCCTCTATTAGTTTGATTCAACATAGGGTGTATGCTCGTCAATTTGGGGCTTTATCGATTTAGGGTTCTAAAGGGGTTGGGAACTGATTTGGGGTTCTGAATATTTATCTCTTGTTTCATTCCTTTAACAAGTTAACACGCAAGCCCAGTTGGCTGGTGTGTGTTGCGTTAAATCTTTGAGCCGCCCAGGGACCCGGGTTCAAACCCTGGGGTGCTTAGTTTTGTGTTTTTAATTTTATTTTATTTGTTTTTGTTTTAAAAACTTATTCCTTTAATAATAGTTTGTAAATCAATATCATTTCTCACTCGGTTAACAACCAAACCTCATTTAACCTTCAAAATATATCTCGATTAATGTTTCCGTTCATGTAAATATAAACATGCATGTTTTACATATATATATAATATTTATGTTTTCTAGATTTAAAACCTAAATTGTTAAAAGAGAATTAAACTAAGAATAGTTTTATTCGTCTAAACGAGCCGACCATCAAAATAAGTTTTTCGTTCAAATACATAATTATATAATAATTATTAGCAATTTTATTGTTAAAAATCACCTGTGAGAATAATTAATCGTTACGTTTTATTCAACTTATACAAAATGTATATAAAATATATTTAATTCTTTACAAATCCCAAATCCGTTGTAAACCCTTATTATCGAATCTTGTTCTTTTTAGCATTCGAATATTTATTTTAGTTGTACCATGAAACTAGGGCGTTTCTTCGGGACTCGTCGCGGAATCTAACTAACTTTTTCACTTTACCCAACTCCCCGTTATCATCTACCTTATCTCGAAGGTGAGTTTACATACCCCTTTTTCCATCTTTTATATTTGGGGGTAGCATGTATACCTTATTCAATTTTATTTATATTTTATTTCTACATCTATTCAAAGCACAATTCAATACATGTTTATATGTGATTATTGCATGCTCAATGATTATGCTCTATGTGCTTAAATGTTTATTTTATGTTTGGCGGTTGGTATCTCATCCTCATCTATCCTCATCTAGTGTGATCATACATTTACCCAAGTACTTTGATTTCGTATCAATAAGAACGGGTCCACATCTATTTAGTTGTTTACATTTTCATAAGAATTGTAATATTCATCATTTACATATGAATTATGATTTATCTCTCTCTCTCTCTCTCTATATATATATATGTGTATATATATATATAAACTAAAACTTATGTATTCTCACCAACATTCGTGTTGACAAACCCTATTTTCATACATGTTACAGGTACAAGTAGTTGATACTATTCAAGTTGGAAGACAATAGTTTGACCTTAGGAAATTATTCAACATACAAGAATACGATGTAATTGTTATTGAATTTGTGTACGTGTTTAATGTTAATGAAATTAAATATTTATTGTCGCTTTAATTAGTGTCTTTGAGCTACTGTCCAATCAATACGTTACGCCCCGGCATGTTCCGCCTTTGGTCGGGGTGTGACAGATTGGTATCAAAGCCGAAGGCTATAAGATAGGTGGTTAGATATAACGGCCTAGTAGCATGCTTAGGGTTCCTATACGTGATATGCCTTTACGTGTTTGCACCCTGAATTATATTATTGATTGCAGTAGCTTAAATACTATTTGATGCTTTATTATTATTCTTGTACACAAAATCACACACTTAATCCGAGGCTATGTCTCACTCTCAAAATTGTTTTCACAACTTTAGGACGATTTTTTTTTTTAAAAAAAATGGGAAATTCCTTAAGAAACCCGTCTTTTCACTCCCCTCTCCTTGAGGATGATTCGTGGGACGGATATGTAGCAATTGTAAGAGGGGCGCACTTGTTTACCGAACTCTTGACACCAAGGCTTGCGAGCCTAAGGAAGTGCAATGCGCATAAATCTCTATCAACCGTGAGACCTAGTTGCCTTCCTAGAGTGTTCGGTAAGGGTGTGGAACTTATTAGGCCAAAGCATATCACACTAAACGTACCCGAATCTGCTACCCTCATTGTATCAAACTTGGTTATGTGACGATCACACTCTTATATCAACGATGAGATTTTTGTTAAAATTTTTCTATTTTGTTAAGAATGAATATTTTCTCAAATTATCAATTTCATCAATACTCTAAGTTAAGGTTATTAAAATTTTATTTTGGATTCTCATGAATTTTCACAAAACTCGAGATTTCACATGGATATACAAATTTTTTTTCCCCAAAACATAATAATTTTTTTTTTCACGTGTCGTCATTGTAGCATGTCTTCTTCCCGCCTTATCAACCAATCCACCTCAAGTGACCAAGCTACTCAAGGACAAGTGTGTTACATCAACGGTTCCCAAGTCTAAGCGTAACCCTTTATGAAGACAAGCTACGCAAAAGACGTTTCTTTTATTTATTTCTTTTCATTTAAATCTAATGTATTAACTTTATTAAATCTTCAGTTTTGTTATAAATAAGAATTATGGTTTTCTATAATAGTATTCAATCTCTCATTTATTCATATCTTGTCGATTATTGCACTATTTATTGTTACACAATTTATTATCATGATTTAAGTGGTCTATGACCGGTTGTTTACCGGGACTATTTTGCATGGCTATGCGCATGGTTATCTAATAGCACCTTATTTGTATAATGAACTACCTATGACCAATTCCTACATACGCTTTGGAAGTTGGGACTATGGGCATGTGTTGTACATAGTTATCTAATAGGAGTCACATGTACAAATTTTGTTTCGATATTTTAATACATGACTACCCAAACCCTCCAAGCTCACCACATTCTCATGGTACTCTTATCTCATCCCATCGATTTCATAATCTTGGTTTCAACCCTCAACTATTATTATATTCATAAGTCATGTGATTCATTTGTTGTGTGAACCGATCATCGCGTGAATTTTGTCGTCGTCACAAGTATTTTCTCTACATCGTAGGTGTAACTTATATAATTTTCCTCTATCTATTTATTTCATTTCGATGTCATCACTTTCGATGGTTAACTTCAACAATTTCGTGTATATTTATTTTTATTTTATTTATTTATTATTATTATTCTTAAGATTCTTTACTAGTTATTTATGATCATTAAATTTCTCATATTTATCTATATGTTCATTGCTATTGATCAAATGATTTATAATACTACATTTTCAAATAAGTTTAAGCATTACTTGTAACTTGAGCTTCAAACGTTTGTACAGTGATGACCTCATCTTTGTTATTGGTTTTATTGACAGCTGTCCACATGGTTGTACGTATCAGTTTTTTGTTTTGGGATTTTCATCTTTTTGACTTCCCAACCCTGCAATCCTAATCCCTAATACTTTCCACCGCTCATCTCCGTCTACACTTCTTTCTTCGATGATAACATCGGCGGGAGGTAGATTGTCTGTCGTTATGGACGTTGATTTCTACCCCTTTCTTTGTTATATCGATGATCGTTTCCGTTGCCTGCTGTTGCCGGGTTCGATTTTGAAACCCTAGGCGGCGGTGGTGTGGCGGTTACGGTGGTCTGGTAGCTGGATGGATCTGGATTTCCGTCTCTTTGTTTTCCGGCGGTCAGGGCAATAATGTTTGCAACATAACTTTAACAAGTACATGACAAAGACAAAGAAAAGCTAGAACCATTGTCGGAGGTGGTGTGACGGTATCAATGGTCCGATAACTGCTTGGTATGTTTGATTGCATTTAATCTTCTGCTTTGTTGTGGTTTCTAACCGTATCACGTTTATTACCTGATTTTGCTCGATTGAGTTTGATTGTGTTGTTTGTGAGTTCATTTATAGGTACACAATTCTCTATTGTCTACTTTAGTGCTTTATAACCTGATTTTTGCAATTCTCTGTTACCTGATTCGGTTAGTTGGCTATCATTGTTGTTTGAACATAAGTTTGATGTTTGATGTCGTTGCTGCATTTAGTAGTTATCTTTTGTGGATCTTAGTTTCTATGTTAACACCTTCTGTGTTGCTGCATTATTATTTTGTAATTGCATTATCGATTTCGAACTTAAGGCCATCAATTAAGGTTGTGGGATAACCTTCTTTAAATATGGGGTTTTTACCATATTGGATTAATTTTTGGTTTAGAACTTGAGTGTACTTGAGTAAAGGTGACCTGTGTTCAATTAGGTATTGAAACTTACATGAAAGACCTTTTACCGTCGTTGTTGTCAGAACCGTCACGGGTCGGTTGGAAGACATGATATGTGAAACCATTTTTTAACATCATTTGAAGCTACCCCAAAGTAAGCCTTCGTGAGATGATACGTAAACCGTCCATATTGTTCGGCCTCACTCAACCATTGTTCTAAAACTTATTCGACGCCCACCTTATGCTCACTATGCACTGTAATACTATGACTGGGAGCTGATGGGGTGGGGTGATTTCTTAGAACACTTATAGCTTAGGAGTCAGATTGATTTATTATAACAAACCTTAGAACATTATAAATGCACATGAGATTGTAAATGGAGTTGATATTTTTTGCTAAATTGTTGGCAACAGACGGATACAACGTTCGCAACAGAATCCAGGAGCGGTCATCTATAATTTTTGAATTTCTGCTGGTACATTACTATTTTAACTTTCTTTAGAGTGTCTTCTTGATATGTGTGTTACTGTTTATGGTTTCATTATTTAAATTTCATTTAGTGAAATTGATAAAGTTTGTGTTCATTAATTTTGACGGTATAAAGTTATTCAATGATTTGAATGTAGTAACCATAGCAGATTAGATATTTTCATAAAAATAGGTTACTTATTATTTGTTGTTAGTGTCGATTTGGTTTACAAGTATTATTGGGCTTACAAGAAAGTAGATAGGGGAACTGAATATTTGCTATGTTTTTTCACAGTGACACCGAGGAATTGGTAAATGAAGGGGAAAATACAATGGTTTCTGAGAAGCCTGTTGATTGATGAAGAGTTAAATTAAGGTACAATTGGTAAACCATCTAATCTAACTAAATATTGATGTTTATCTATTTGTTACTAATACAATAATAGAAAACTGCAGAGTCGGGTTGGCATGGTTTCTACTGGAATGATTATAGGTTGGGTTGAGTTGGGTCGTTAGGGAGGGAACCTATAGGCTTTGAAAGCAACGAGAGATTCATATTTCATAGCAAGGCAGCATATAAGAAACCAATAGTGCTTCCTTCATAGAACATATAAGATCGATAATGGCAAAATCCTAAAGGTTTTCAAAGTTTGTTTCAGTTTTGTTGAGAGGAAAAAAAGGGGTGTGTGTGAGTGTGGTTGTGAGAACAAGTTTATTTCTATTTTATTTACAATAAAATTCACAAATTGTATTTTCATTTTTTTTAACATCGAGTATAGGCTTTGTTTGTGTAAGTTTTGATGTGTAATGATAACTTTTGATATATACCGGAGAAAATCTGTTGTTACATGTTTGTTTGGGGGAAACTAAAATATTTACGACACAAACGTTAAACCCTCTTATATGAAAGGTTAGATGGCTACAATACAACACAAGCGCGTAATTTCTTAATCATCTAAACTCCACCGCCGCAACGCGGCGGGACAACCCACTAGTTCAATTTAAATACCAAAGAAAAAAAAGGAGTTTTCTTTTACCCATGTTTTCAAACCCGCACAACGGGATAAACCATGTGCATCATGCGACAATCTAAATAATTATGAGTGCACGCATAATTATCGAAATCTTCGCATGGAACTCATGGTGAATATAGTTGTGTGTCATAACTCGGAACCTAGGGTGATTTAGGGTAGCGGTACAAATATAGATGTGATAAGGGCATGTGGATACGCCGCTGGTACATCCTATATATAAGTGTCCTTATTTTACCTTACATTTGTAGCGTTAAACTGTTCATTCGAAGTTCTGTGTTATTATTTATTATTATTAAAAATATATATGTATCTCTCTTGATTTGTGTTTTCCTCCTTTATGCTATTGTGTTTTTTTCATAATTTTTTAAATTCGAGACAGAATTTCCAAAAAGTTGTGAATACTATAACATCCGTAAATATTCAGACCCGTAACACGCAAGCCCAGTTGGCTGGTGTGTGTTGCGTTAAATCTTTGAGCCGCCCAGGGACCCGGGTTCAAACCCTGGGGTGCTTAGTTTTGTGTTTTTAATTTTATTTTATTTGTTTTTGTTTTAAAAACTTATTCCTTTAATAATAGTTTGTAAATCAATATCATTTCTCACTCGGTTAACAACCAAACCTCATTTAACCTTCAAAATATATCTCGATTAATGTTTCCGTTCATGTAAATATAAACATGCATGTTTTACATATATATATAATATTTATGTTTTCTAGATTTAAAACCTAAATTGTTAAAAGAGAATTAAACTAAGAATAGTTTTATTCGTCTAAACGAGCCGACCATCAAAATAAGTTTTTCGTTCAAATACATAATTATATAATAATTATTAGCAATTTTATTGTTAAAAATCACCTGTTAGAATAATTAATCGTTACGTTTTATTCAACTTATACAAAATGTATATAAAATATATTTAATTCTTTACAAATCCCAAATCCGTTGTAAACCCTTATTATCGAATCTTGTTCTTTTTAGCATTCGAATATTTATTTTAGTTGTACCATGAAACTAGGGCGTTTCTTCGGGACTCGTCGCGGAATCTAACTAACTTTTTCACTTTACCCAACTCCCCGTTATCATCTACCTTATCTCGAATGTGAGTTTACATACCCCTTTTTCCATCTTTTATATTTGGGGGTAGCATGTATACCTTATTCAATTTTATTTATATTTTATTTCTACATCTATTCAAAGCACAATTCAATACATGTTTATATGTGATTATTGCATGCTCAATGATTATGCTCTATGTGCTTAAATGTTTATTTTATGTTTGGCGGTTGGTATCTCATCCTCATCTATCCTCATCTAGTGTGATCATACATTTACCCAAGTACTTTGATTTCGTATCAATAAGAACGGGTCCACATCTATTTAGTTGTTTACATTTTCATAAGAATTGTAATATTCATCATTTACATATGAATTATGATTTATCTCTCTCTCTCTATATATATATATATGTGTATATATATATATAAACTAAAACTTATGTATTCTCACCAACATTCGTGTTGACAAACCCTATTTTCATACATGTTACAGGTACAAGTAGTTGATACTATTCAAGTTGGAAGACAATAGTTTGACCTTAGAAAATTATTCAACATACAAGAATACGATGTAATTGTTATTGAATTTGTGTACGTGTTTAATGTTAATGAAATTAAATATTTATTGTCGCTTTAATTAGTGTCTTTGAGCTACTGTCCAATCAATACGTTACGCCCCGGCATGTTCCGCCTTTGGTCGGGGTGTGACAGATTGGTATCAAAGCCGAAGGCTATAAGATAGGTGGTTAGATATAACGGCCTAGTAGCATGCTTAGGGTTCCTATACGTGATATGCCTTTACGTGTTTGCACCCTGAATTATATTATTGATTGCAGTAGCTTAAATACTATTTGATGCTTTATTATTATTCTTGTACACAAAATCACACACTTAATCCGAGGCTATGTCTCACTCTCAAAATTGTTTTCACAACTTTAGGACGATTTTTTTTTAAAAAAAAATGGGAAATTCCTTAAGAAATCCCGTCTTTTCACTCCCCTCTCCTTGAGGATGATTCGTGGGACGGATATGTAGCAATTGTAAGAGGGGCGCACTTGTTTACCGAACTCTTGACACCAAGGCTTGCGAGCCTAAGGATGTGCAATGCGCATAAATCTCTATCAACCGTGAGACCTAGTTGCCTTCCTGGAGTGTTCGGTAAGGGTGTGGAACTTATTAGGCCAAAGCATATCACACTAAACGTACCCGAATCTGCTACCCTCATTGTATCAAACTTGGTTATGTGACGATCACACTCTTATATCAACGATGAGATTTTTGTTAAAATTTTTCTATTTTGTTAAGAATGAATATTTTCTCAAATTATCAATTTCATCAATACTCTAAGTTAAGGTTATTAAAATTTTATTTTGGATTCTCATGAATTTTCACAAAACTCGAGATTTCACATAGATATACAAATTTTTTTTCCCCAAAACATAATAATTTTTTTTTCACGTGTCGTCATTGAAGCATGTCTTCTTCCCGCCTTATCAACCAATCCACCTCAAGTGACCAAGCTACTCAAGGACAAGTGTGTTACATCAACGGTTCCCAAGTCTAAGCGTAACCCTTTATGAAGACAAGCTACGCAAAAGACGTTTCTTTTATTTATTTCTTTTCATTTAAATCTAATGTATTAACTTTATTAAATCTTCAGTTTTGTTATAAATAAGAATTATGGTTTTCTATAATAGTATTCAATCTCTCATTTATTCATATCTTGTCGATTATTGCACTATTTATTGTTACACAATTTATTATCATGATTTAAGTGGTCTATGACCGGTTGTTTACCGGGACTATTTTGCATGGCTATGCGCATGGTTATCTAATAGCACCTTATTTGTATAATGAACTACCTATGACCAATTCCTACATACGCTTTGGAAGTTGGGACTATGGGCATGTGTTGTACATAGTTATCTAATAGGAGTCACATGTACAAATTTTATTTCGATATTTTAATACATGACTACCCAAACCCTCCAAGCTCACCACATTCTCATGGTACTCTTATCTCATCCCATCGATTTCATAATCTTGGTTTCAACCCTCAACTATTATTATATTCATAAGTCATGTGATTCATTTGTTGTGTGAACCGATCATCGCGTGAATTTTGTCGTCGTCACAAGTATTTTCTCTACATCGTAGGTGTAACTTATATAATTTTCCTCTATCTATTTATTTCATTTCGATGTCATCACTTTCGATGGTTAACTTCAACAATTTCGTGTATATTTATTTTTATTTTATTTATTTATTATTATTATTCTTAAGATTCTTTACTAGTTATTTATGATCATTAAATTTCTCATATTTATCTATATGTTCATTGCTATTGATCAAATGATTTATAATACTACATTTTCAAATAAGTTTAAGCATTACTTGTAACTTGAGCTTCAAACGTTTGTACAGTGATGACCTCATCTTTGTTATTGGTTTTATTGACAGCTGTCCACATGGTTGTACGTATCAGTTTTTTGTTTTGGGATTTTCATCTTTTTGACTTCCCAACCCTGCAATCCTAATCCCTAATACTTTCCACCGCTCATCTCCGTCTACACTTCTTTCTTCGATGATAACATCGGCGGGAGGTAGATTGTCTGTCGTTATGGACGTTGATTTCTACCCCTTTCTTTGTTATATCGATGATCGTTTCCGTTGCCTGCTGTTGCCGGGTTCGATTTTGAAACCCTAGGCGGCGGTGGTGTGGCGGTTACGGTGGTCTGGTAGCTGGATGGATCTGGATTTCCGTATTCAATGGAATGGTCACCCAGTTCTATTGCCCGTTTGGGTAGCCTGCCGGATATCTCCGGCTTCATGAGTATTAGCTTAAGGGGTTGGTCTGTCAAGACTCGAATGATGTGATCTTGAAAATATCGCCTCAACTTTCTCGCCGTATAAATGAGTGAGCGCCGATTTTTCGATGGGAGAATACCATTCTTCGGGGCCCTTCAGTGTGCAACTCACAAAGTATATGGGTATTTGGACCTCCTTCCTTTCGACCATGAGCACTAAGCTGACGGTTTTGTCGGTATGTGAGAGATAAAGAATCAAAACTTCCCTCGGCTAGGGAGCCGTGATTGTGGGAAGCTCGCAGAGATAGGCTTTTAACTTTTGAAAAGCTCTTTCAGCCTCAGTGTCCCAACAGAACTTATTCTTCTTCATGCTTCTTCTGAGAACCGCCATAAATGGGAGTGTTCTTTCTGCTATTTAGAGCGAAAACGATTGAGAGCTACCAGCCTCCCATTCAGCCTTTGCACCTCCTTGATACTTATCGGAGACTCCATCTGGATCAGGGTTTCAATCTTTTCGGGATTCGCTTTGAATCTTTCTTTAATTACCAAGACTCCCAAAAATTTTCCTTCTTCGACCCCGAACGAGCACTTGCCCGGGTTGAGCTTCATGTTGGCCCCCTGAGGGTGTTGAAAGTTTCTTTAATGTCGTTTAGCATTCGGTCCTCGTCTGTACTTTTGATGACCAGGTCATCTACATAAATCTCTACGTTTCTTTCCTTTTGTTGATCGAAGAGTTCGTCCATAAAACGCTGGTACGTTGTCCTTGCGTTTTTCAAACCAAATGGCATCTTGGTATAACAAAAAGTCCCCTCGTTGGTGTAGAATCCCATTTTCTCCTCATCTTTGGGGTTCATCTGAATTTGGTGGTATCCCTTATATGCATCCAAGAAACATCTAAGAGGATAACGGGCGAGGGATTCTATCTTCTTTTTGATTTTTTGGAGGGGGTGTGAATCCTTCGGGCAAGCTTTATTCAAGTCTTTGAAGTCGATACACATGCGCCAACTGTTATCCGATTTTGAAATCATAATTGGGTTCGATATCAATTGTGGGTACTTGACTTCTCTAACGATCCCAGACTGCACTAGTTTGGCCGTCTCTTCTCGTACGGCCTGACTTTTCTGGGGGCCTAGGCTTCTTTTCTTTTGTCTGACTAATTCCATCCAATGGAATTTGTCTAGGCTGTGCTATACCAGACTTTGCGGGACTCCGGTCATGTCCTCATGTTTCCAAGCAAACACATCAGCATTCCGGATAAGTACCCCTTATCAGATAGCTGGGACCCAATCCTTACCGTTTGGTCCGGGTGTTCCCCATTGAGCACCTACTCCTCTACCCCTTTCTTCATCTTGACCCCTTTGCCGATGTTGGCGATTATCTCTATGGGCGATCGGATGGTGGCTATTCCCTTAGGAGTAGGGAACTTCATGTACCCGTGTACCGTGGATGGGACTGCTCGGAGTGCTTTCATCCCGGGCCTACCCAAAATGATATTGTATTTCGAGGGGGCTCGGACTACGGAGAAACTCAGGTAAAAGGTTTGGCTTTTCTCTCCGTCTCTGAGGGTGAATGGGAGGGTAAGAGATCCCAAAGGCTCTACCACCTCCCTGAGAACCCCATCAACGGGCATATGTCTTCTTCCAGCATGCTTCGGATCTCTCTTTGCAAACTCACGTAACAGTGTTCGTACATTACTTCTACCCCGTTGCCTCCATCTACATGGACCTGAGCTACCCGGTGTCCTGCCACGCTCGTGGCAATGTTCAGGGGCATCTCCCGGGCTTCTTCCTCCGTTATGCCCGGGATATATACATCCGACTTCAT
Organism: Bidens hawaiensis; assembly: GCF_021521415.1. Classification (NCBI taxonomy): domain Eukaryota; kingdom Viridiplantae; phylum Streptophyta; class Magnoliopsida; order Asterales; family Asteraceae; genus Bidens; species Bidens hawaiensis. Next base: position 19,669 of record NW_027502800.1, read on the forward strand.
CCATGCGGTACTAGTGACGTAAGAAATCATTCTCCCCACCTTCAAAGCTCTTCTCGGATCTTCCTCATCGTTATCTCTTCTTCGTATCATGTCCACGAAGTGCTTATCTTTTTCCTCCTCTTTGATTATTGATGGGGATCCCCTGGCTGGGAGGGGTAGTTTCCCCGAATTCAAGGTTGCTTCCCAAAACTTCATTAGCTATACGCAAATGTCCGTGGCGTGACCATGGCTCTTATGATAATTACAATACCCCTGTGGGTTAGGTTTGTACGCCTGCTTGAAAGGACTAGGCGCCCTAGCTGGATACTTGGCTTTATCTTCCACCAGCACATCTTCCCATCCCAATGGAGGTTTTTCTCCATAAGGTGGTCTGAACCGCCCCCCGTCTAGGCGTATGGGGTTGGGGAATCGGGGTGGGTGATACGTTTTTGAGGGTACGTACCCGGTATGAGTTCCAGGGGTCGGTAGGGTGTGAAACGAGCTTTATCAAATGGCGCTCGAATCTTCCCAGGGCTAGAACCTCCAACGTTCTTTCCCCCGAAGGGTTTTGGAGTTTCCTTTTTTGTTTCCCATTCCCGGAGCTTAGAACCTGTGTCCTTTCCTCTAACGAAGGCCCGGATATGATCCATCAATTGGTCGAAAGTGGAGGGGAAGTCTTCTCCCAGTTTTTCTGTCAGTTGGGAGAATCTTACCCCATTGATGAAACCGCTGGTTTTCATAACCTCTTGGACCCCTTTGATTTTCATGCTCTCGAACACATATCTGTCCATGAATTGCTCCACCTTTTCTTCATCTCTTCTTCTACTATGCAGAATTTCGTTAGGATTCTTCATAGCCTTTCTCTGCTGGCTGAAGTTCCTCAAGAACTTCCCTCTTAGTTCTTCATAGTTGACTATGCTACCTGGTTCGAGGTTGTCAAACTAGATCTGGGCTCCCCCTGTCAGGGTTTGGGGGAACCTCAAACATCATGCTGGCATGGACCACCCTTTGACCATCCCAGCCCCTCGAAAGGCGTGGAGGTGGTCCTCTGGGTCTTGGGTTCCGTCATATTTGACCACGGTGGATGGGTAGCGAAGCTTGGGATGTAAGGTCGCCTCCGCTATTCTTCTAGTAAACTTGGACACGTCAGACATGTCTGAAGGCCGATAGGGGGTGTTCAGCGTGCTCGGTGTGAACGTTTTCTTTTTATTTAACGGAAGAAAGGAGAGTGACTAATGACTCCAGAAGAACATTAGAATCCTGGCTCAGGGCGCCTTCAGGTTTTGCGTCGCTTTCCGGTGATGGCGTGTCGAACGACAAACGGGTCTTGACCGCCATGAGTTTCTCCTTCCTCTCATGTTCTTTCAAGCATGCTTTGAGAGCGTCCTTATGGGCTCTAACGAACTCGGGAGTTATTTTCCATTTTTCTTCTGTATTTTTCTCTTTCCGGCTCGGACCCTTTGGTTTTCTTCCTATGTCTCGTTCTCAACCATTACTAGCCCTTCTGTGTCTAGAAGACTATCCAGAAGCGGACCTGTCTCGGAGAGGTCTGCTATCTCTCCCTCTGTTGTCACGGCGGGCGCACTTCCGTCGTCGGACACAGGTTTGAGTATCGACGACGTGCCATCTGGGTTTACGCCGACCATCTCGCCTGAACCGTTGGTGAGACCGTGTAGAAAAGGGTCCCACGGATGGCGCCAATGTTGAAACCCCAACTGAAACCTCTATTGATAGTGTGTGCTTGAGTGCTGTGTATGAGTGTTTGAGGTTGTCCTTTGTTAATTTCTGTGAGATGACCGTGAATAAGACAGAGTAAAAGAGAGTTATATTATTTTCCTTGTGTTTCTTATTACAAAGAGAATGTGTACATATATAATATTCTGGGGGAATCTCCCCTTCAGACCGTTGCTCCTTGGGTCCTCTCTATTGACCGCTGGTCCTTCTGAATCAGGCAGAGGACTGGCTATTATCCATTGGACGCTCTTTTCCCTCCAAGATTATGTCAACCTCACCTCTGTGATACTCAGATCAACAAGGGCAGGTCGTTCATTGACCTTAGACCTTGTCTGGAATACTTGGGCTGCTGTTGGGCTGGGTTGGACTTCTTGGGCTCTGTTTGGGCGCAGTTCGACCTAGTCTCTTCAGTCATCACCCAGGGTTTTTGTGGCGGTGATCATCATCTGATCAAGGGCTTTCCTCGTAACAAATCTTTGTGTTCATCCTTATTGTTAGGGCACGGAAATTTGACACTGTGGATACATTATCTTGGCATATTTCAGGATCAGTTATCCTTAGAATGTGTTCCAGATTCTGTCAGGATCAAGGATCCTCAGCAATTGATATTTGATAGGTATAACGGCTATAGGACATGGTCTACCAAATATTTCGCTACAAGGCACCTTCAGCACGTGGTCAAATGGCTGTAACACGTTTAGTGGGGATAATGGCGGATTTATAGGACATCTTGTTGAGTCACAAATAACTGAGTACTGAGGATATGTTATTCTTGAAGACGTGGCTGTATCAATTATCCTTTCGAATAGTTCCAGAGCTATGTCAGGATCATGGATCCTCGGTATCTGGTGTTGTTAACGGTTGTTTCATATATAAAGGTAGATATTTATCAAGTGCAACGGCTCCAAGGACCAAGTCTGCCTAAACTTTCGCTACAAGAATCCTTTATACACGTGGTCAAAGATATGGAGTGGCTAGTGGAGGAGTTGCAGATTTTCAAGACCTATTTGTTAGTTAGTTATTATTCTTTTCTTTATATACTGAGATTATGATCGATTAGGAGATTCATTCATCACTGTATACACACACACTCAGAGCAGAACCAAATTCTCTCTGTACACATTAGCAATTCTTGTAACATCGATCTAATCTCCACACGTTTTGTAACCCTTTTTTTGATATTAATAAACCGGTGATCGACAAATTGTCATCACCGGGGGGGTTTTTTTTTTATCTGAACAAGGTCAAAAGGTTTTTCCTCATAACAAATCTCGGTGTTCTTCATTATTTCGTTCACATAATCACTGTTACCATTTTAGCACTAAACCTCACATAGCAGATTTGGATACATTATCCTTAGCAGATTTTTGTCCAAAACACTTATTTTAGCTACATAATCACCATTGTTGTTCAAGAACTCTACCTCACAAAACCGATTTGGTTACATTATCCTTAAAACCGATTTTTTACCAAAATAATTTGGCGCCCATCGTGGGAAAAGTGGTAATCCAAAAAATTTCTCATAAATTTTCAACATTTTCAACCAATACCATAACCAATGGCCTCTCAACAAACCTCTGCTTCAACTACCATGCCATCATCAGTTTCTCTCTCATAAAATGCCTCCTTGCCGATGCCTCCTCCACCCGTAGGGTTGCAAAGGACCAATGCTATTGGGAGCAAGATGCAATCTAGTCTTCCAAGGCTCAAAATCCTCTACTGTTACCTCTATGGTAACCACTAACAATGATGTTTCTGTTTTGTGTTCATAGGTTAACACATACATGGAGCGCAGAACAAGACCAACTAGAGAAATCTACGTGAGATTGAAGATCTCAAGAAAGGCATCCTGGTCGATGTCTCCTCCACCCGTAGGTTTGCGAAGGACCAATGCTACTGAGAGCAAGACGCAAACTCCAGTCTTCCAATGCTCAAAATCCTATACTGCTACCTCTATGGTAACCACTAACAATGATGTTTTTGTTTTGTGTACACAGGTTAAGTCATAAATGTAGTAGCAGAACAAGACCAACTAGAGGATCCTACGTGAGATTGAAGATCTCAAGAAAGCAAAAATGCCAGCGGAGGATCAGTCTCCCTTGGTGCCTAGGATGCTGGATTTCACCACCCCAGGATTCATGGCTCAACATGCTCAAGGATCCTCTATCCTTCAACCAGGATCCATTGCTCAACATTCTCAAGTATTGTCGATCTTCCAACCAGGATTTGTGACTCAACACGCTCAAGGATCCTCAATCTTTTAACAATGATCATCCATCCTTCAACCAGGATCCACAACTCAACACGCTCAAGGATCCTCAATCTTTCAACAAGGATCATCCATCCTTCAGCCAGGATCCTTATGAATGTTTCATCAAGGATCCTCCAACTATCAGCCTTAAGGATCCTTCATGCAGAGTCAAGGATCCTAAGGAGTTCAACATCAAAGATCATCAGAGGTGCATGAGGGAGACATTATCCCTATGCAAACCATTGCCTTATGCAAACCATCGCATCCGGTGGACCAACTGTTATGGCTGATGCGTCCTGTTATGGGATACCATCCTTTAGTCAACCAAGAGGTAACAGCTATAATACTGTATCCTTATACACTAACCTTAGTTTTATGCAGAATATAACCTAGTTATGGCTAAGGAATTACAAAAGCTGGAGGACATGATATCTAGTGTCTCAGGAGTGGTCAGGCCTACTTTAGAAATCCCAGATGGAAGTCATAAGATTTCTAGATGCGAAACCATTTATCAAAACCGTTTGTCGGTGGACGCGAAACCATTTGTCAAAACCGTTTGTTTTTAGACGCGAAACCGATAAAACCGGAGAAACGGTTTATAAACATAAAATTTATAAAACTTGGAATAAAAGTGCATAGTTTCTGTAATAAAACTATACTAAATCATAAGTTTCGTAAAAATAAATAATCTTTAATTAATAGTTAATAGTAATATCTATGTGCATAACTAGTTTAGTTATGTGTTTTATATGCATAGAAATGTGTAAGTTAGACTTACAATAATAGAGGACTCTAATGTGTTAGGAATTGTGTGCTTGTGTGAGATTAAACAATTTGAACTTAAGCGAACCCAAGGTCACCAGTGAGTCGTTTGAACAAAAAAAATAATAAAACAATGAAAATAAGCGTTTTTAAAGAATAAAGCGTTTCTATGAACATATTAAGTTGAATGAATAACTTAAAATGTATAAACATGAATAGATTATTAAAACGTGCACTGTATAAATAGGACACGAGTGTTTGGACGTTATTGACGTATTACCCGCTAAAGGTGAGGTTCTCACAATCCCCACTTTTTAAATATTTTTAATGTTTATAAATGTTTTTAGGGGACGGACACGTTTCATGAATTGCAATAACCAAACAAATGTATGACTATTAAATTAATAACCAGAAACGTATTAAATAGGATGAGTTAAGTTTCTAGTTATTGATTTAATAGTCATATATGTGTCATATTCTTAGCAAGTTTATGACTAATATGATTTGTTCAAAGATATAATATGATAATATTATAAATTTTGGAAAAAGTTTGGTTTAAAAGTTACCTTCGTAAGAATTCGAAGAGGATTTTGTGTGAATATGATTTGTCACACTTTGGATTAAAAATGTTATGTTCATTCGCTTTCGCAATTAAAACGAAAGTTGACTTCGTGCCGGTAAATGACGAAGTAGTTTTATGTAAATAATTTATAAAAGAAAACTATTTGACTTAAAATATATATAATCTTGAAACACCAAGGTTTCACAATATTGTTTTATAAATTGAGAACTCACCAACCTTTGTATTGACATATTTATAAACATGTTTTCCAGGTAACCAAGATGAAAGCTTCGTGAAGGAATATGGAAAAACGGGTGTTGTGTTCGAACTAAAAATGTTGGAAAAAAATGTTTCTTTAATAAAAGTGTACTAAACTCATGTACAATGAGTTTATATAATAAATAAATGTCCAACTTGTGTAAATGTTCGAGTTTGAAAAGTATTGGCTAAATAGCTGTAACACCCCGACCGATGGCGGATTATACATCGGGGCGCCACGTATTGTTTCATTACTCGCGACACTATTTGGGTGTCAATATTTAATAAATACATTTCATTGCGCACGCGCAGAACATGACATAAAGTAACATAAATCATATCATAACTTAAAATATTCAAATAACATAAACTTGTCTTGTTACATTTTAAACTAGGTCCAAAAGAAAAGAAAACATCCTATGTGTCCTCAAGCTTCCAGAAACAGCTACAGCAAACCTGAACATGTGTTAAAATAAAACGTCAACACTTGCGTGTCGGTGAGAAATCAAGTTTAATAGATATAAATAGATAACAATATCTGCGCGCATCATGTGTATAACTGGTGTTCAACAAGGGTGTAATCAGATTGTGATCAAGCCTTAGATCATAGCTCATAGTTCAATCCGTGCTCCCAATTGAGCACAAAAACAAGAAAACTGTGCAAGTGTAAACAAAAGAGAAATCATAAACGATAGTTCTCCCGTGTTCATCTAATGGATCCATGAAAACTGCGGAATAGGCCGACAAGACGGTTAATGATCCACACATACAAATAAACAGCCAAGTCTACGTCCATAACACATGGGGTTTTGCGCGACAAAAGTTCATAAACAAGTTTAAGACTCAAGTTTGTACGAACACATGAACATCCCAAAACATTAAAAATAAAAAGGGATTAGGTACGAGGTTACTCACCTGAAAAAGGTGTGTGGAAAGATAATGCAAGAACCAACTTTTAAATAAGCACAAGTTAACCTATAAATAAGAGGTTATTGGTTTAACGATTGGTTTTTATGTCTTGAATATATGTAAGTTACTTAAACAAAATATATATATTTACCGAGATCTGGGCAGAAGAGAAGACGGAGGCAAGAGAGTGGAGGCAGCTGAGGAATTAGGGCAGAGAGCAAAGGGAGAGAGGTTTGGGGAGAGTTTAAGTGTAGTGTGTGAAGTGTTAAGAAAATAGCTATATTTATAGGCAAACCCTAGGGAACACAATCCCTAGAAAAGAGGAAAAGATCTTCTCAAATCAGACAAAAGATATCAAAAAGCACAAGAAAACAAAAGCAAAAGATATGGAAAGATATGCCGGCAGCTGCAGGGGGAACAGGAAAAAGGGCTGACAGGTTACAGAATAAAGCATGGGAGGAGTCAGGTAAAACACTGTTCAAGGCATGCAAAAGAAGATTTCAAAAGATTATGTCAGTCACTTTTTCTGTCAACCAATAGGATTGGTGCGCATGCTGCGCCGAAAGTGGCTTTTCGGACAGATGTCAGAACTGACCTAAAGAGCTCAAACAAAAGATAAGATATTTCAAAAGAATACAGGCTGACCTAAACAGAAGAAAAGACTTAAGGTCTAGCGCGAGAAGATTCGAGCGCACGCGCGAGGGCGAAGGCAGACAGAGAACAATCCTTAGCGCGCCGCGGGAAGAGCTAAAATCCTTAGCGCGCCGCGGGAAGAATTACCATTCTTAGCGCGCCGCGGGAAGAACTACAAATCCTTAGCGCGTCGCGAGAAGAACTACAATTCTTAGCGCGTCGCGGGAAGAACTACCGTTCTTAGCGCGCTGCGAGAAGAACTACAATTCTTAGCGCGCTGCGAGAACAGTTTGCCTCGCGTATCGCAGGAACAACTGGTCTTCACGCAGGCTTCCTTGTAAGGAGTCTGGCGCGTGGAGCTGCGCAGACATCCTTAGGCGGGAAGAACCAAAGGACAGGCAAGAGTTAAGAGGATAAAGGGAGTTCAAGGCGCAAGGGTTAGGCAGAGGGGCGGGACGGCGACAAGAGACAAAAGAGGCGGGACGGCGACAAGAGAGAGGAAGAGGCGGGAAGGAAATAATATTATTAGTAGGTAATATAAAATATATATATATAATTTATTAAATGTTAAATTTACAAAGATTAATAATCAAATTATAAATCATAAAAAGAATCGGATTCGAAAACGGGTACCTGGGTCGGGTCGGATTGGGCAGATGTCACAGTCTCCCCTACTTTAAGAAATTTCGTCCCGAAATTTGTCTTGAAGTAGGTTGCGCAGAGAAAAGGTGCGGGTACTTGATCTTTATTTGATCTTCCCTTTCCCAAGTGAACTCGGCTCCGCGCTTGGACTGCCAACGAACTTTAACAATTGGGATGCGACTGCGCTTGGTTTTCTTCACCTCGCGATCCATAATCTCAACAGGCTTCTCAACAAAATGAATAGACTCATCAACTTGAACTTCATCAAGTGGTATGTGGAGGTTCTCGTCAGCTAAACATTTCTTGAGATTGGATACATGGAACGTTGGATGCACATTGCTGAGCGCGGGCGGCAGGTCCAGTTTGTAAGCAACTTTTCCTACTCTCGCGAGAATCTTGAATGGACCAACATAACGAGGTGCAAGTTTACCTTTCTTCCCAAAGCGGACAACACCCTTCCAGGGCGACACTTTGAGGAGAACAAGATCACCAACTAGAAATTCGAGAGGCTTCCGCCTGCGATCTGCGTAACTCTTCTGTCGGCTTCTGGCAGTCAGCAGATGATCACGGATCTTGGCGATTTTATCGGTTGTCTCTTGAACTAGTTCGGGTCCTGTGATTTGAACTTCACCCACTTCGTTCCAACAAATCGGTGAACGGCACTTTCGACCGTAAAGTGCTTCAAATGGGGCCATACCGATGCTGGAATGATAGCTGTTATTATAAGAGAACTCGACCAGAGGTAGGTGTGAATCCCAATTACCTCCAAAATCAAGAACACAAGATCGAAGCATATCCTCAAGGGTTTGAATGGTTCGCTCAGACTGTCCGTCAGTCTGAGGATGATATGCAGTACTCATGTCCAGACGAGTTCCTAACGCAGATTGGAGGGATTTCCAAAAGCGAGATATAAAACGGCCATCGCGATCGGATATGATGCTCAAAGGAGTACCATGACGGCAGACAATTTCCTTGACGTAAAGATGCGCAAGTTGTTCGACACGGTAGGTTTCACGAATGGGCAGAAAGTGGGCAGACTTGGTCAATCGATCCACTATTACCCAAATGCTATCATGTTTGCTTGCGGTCAAGGGTAACTTGGTGATAAAGTCCATTGCTATACTTTCCCATTTCCACGTAGGAATTTCAGGTTGTTCGAGCAAACCAGATGGGCGTTGATGTTCAGCTTTTACCTTAGAACAAGTTAGGCATTTAGCTACGAACACAGCAATATCCTTTTTCATACCAGGCCACCAAAAAGAAAGGCGCAAATCTTTGTACATTTTGTCAGCGCCAGGATGAACGGAATAACGAGTTTTGTGCGCTTCACTCAGTATGACAGAGCGAAGATTCTCATCATTGGGGATCCAGATGCGATTGAGATAACAAAGAATTCCATTCAGGTTAGGGACTAGGTGAGCTTCTGCACCACACGCTAACTCGGCGCGTAGGTTTCCTTCGCTGATCGATGCGCGCTGCGCGTCGCGAATGCGCGATTCAAGATCGTTTTGGATCGGCGCGAAGCGAAGCTGCAGGCGCGGCAAAATACAGTTAAGTTGGCCGGGTTTTCGGTTGAGCGCATCGGCTACCACATTAGCCTTTCCAGGGTGATATCGGATCTCACAATCGTAATCGCTGATGAGTTCGTTCCATCGGCGTTGTCTCATGTTAAGTTCCTTTTGATCAAAAATGTGCTGAAGGCTTTTATGGTCTGTGTAAATGATGCACTTAGTCCCATAGAGGTAGTGTCTCCAGATTTTTAATGCAAATACAACTGCACCAAGTTCGAGGTCGTGAGTCGTATAATTCTTTTCGTGAATTTTAAGTTGCCTTGACGCGTAAGCGATAACCTTGCCTCGTTGCATAAGTACACAACCGAGACCTTGGTTGGAGGCATCACAATAAACGACAAAGTCGTCAGTACCCTCAGGTAACGCTAGAACAGGAGCTTCACACAACAATTGCTTGAGCGCTTGAAAGGCTTCTTCTTGCTTCGAGCCCCAAATATACGGTTTGCCTTTGCACGTTAATGCTGTTAAGGGCAAGGCGATTTTTGAGAAGTTCGAAATAAATCGCCGGTAGTAACCAGCTAAGCCCAAAACGGAACGGATTTCGGTAGGAGTGGACGGTGTAATCCAGTTCTTGATTGCTTCAATCTTGGATGGGTCGACATGAATGCCCATCTTGTTTACAACATGACCAAGAAACTGTACTTCATCCGACCAAAACTCACACTTGGAGAGTTTGGCAAAGAGTTGCTCGGTTCGAAGCTTTTGCAACACCAACCGAAGATGTTGCTCATGCTCGGCCTTGGTTTTGGAATAAACCAGAACGTCATCGATAAACACAATCACAAATTTATCCAAGAAAGGCCTACACACCCGATTCATTAGATCCATGAAAACGGCGGGTGCGTTGGTTAAACCGAAGGACATGACCAAGAATTCAAAATGGCCATAGCAGGTTCGAAAAGCAGTCTTGGGAATATCCTCTTCGCGGATACGCAACTGGTGATAGCCAGAACGGAGATCGATCTTGGAGAAACAAGAGGCACCTTGGAGTTGATCAAAGAGGTCGTCAATACGCGGTAAGGGATACCGGTTCTTAATGGTGAACTTGTTCAGCTCGCGGTAATCAATACACATGCGAAACGTACCATCTTTCTTCTTAACGAACAACACCGGAGCACCCCATGGCGAAGAGCTAGGGCGAATGAATCCTTTAGCGGTCAACTCTTGAAGTTGACTTGCTAATTCTTGCATTTCAGCGGGTGCAAGTCGATAAGGAGATTTGGCTACGGGGGAAGCACCAGGGACAAGATCAACACGAAACTCGACTTCTCGAGCGGGAGGTAAACCAGAAAGATCATCAGGAAAAACTTCAGGGAAGTCGCGCACGATAGGGATATCAAAAAGTTTCTTCTTTCCTTCATCGGGTTTGACCACATGGGCTAAGAATGCAACACATTTCTTCCGCAAAAGTCTTCGGGCTTCAGTGCATGACATTAGTTTAAGACCGTTAGATGGTTTCTCGCCGTAGATATGAAGATTTTCACCATTTTCCCGAGGAATGCGAATAATTTTCTTGGCGCGGATTACTTCGGCGCGATTTTGCGAGAGCCAGTCCATACCGATAATAGCATCAAAGCTTCCAAGCGGCATAGGAATGAGGTCGATTAGAAAATCATGTTCATTAAGGTTAAGCGTGCAATCTTTGATCACGGAGTTTATTAAAATAGTTTCACCATTAGCCAATTCAACTGAAAAGTTTTCGTTTAAGTTTACTCGCGATCGCGCAAGTTTTTGTTCAAAAGCGCGAGAAATAAAACTTCTATCGGCGCCAGTATCAAAAAGTATAGATGCATATTGTCCGTTAAGTAAAAATGTACCATTAACCACGTCATTATTCGCTTGCGCTTGGTGCGCGGTTATATTAAAAGCTCGTCCGCGCGTCACTTGGTTTGAAATTTGGTTAACTGGGTTCGCTTGCGTAATCTGAACTTGTAGTCTCGGGCACGCGTTCCGGAAATGACTGGGGTCACCGCAGTTATAGCACGACCTGGGTCGTGGATTAGGGTATGCTGGTTGTGGGTTTAGCGGGTAAGTTGGTGGTGTTTGCGCGATTGGGTTGGCTGGAAGGACTCTACAGTTCTCAGCAGTGTGACCAGTACAGCCACATCGGTTACATTGTCGGCACGGGACTTGAGGTGGGTGGTGAAGTCTACAGGTTGGGCAAAAGGGTTGGTTTCCTGTGTAGGGTTTCTTAGTTGGCGGGGCAGGGAGTGCTGGATTGGTTAAGGCATAGTTGTGGACTACAGGAGGTGTTGGGTAGGTCGACAGTGGGTTAGGCGCGTAAACTGGAGGTTGGTAGGTAGGTTGCTGGACAATGAGCGGGTTGGTAAGCGCATAGGCTTTGCGCCTGCGCTTGAGGTTGTTACGGTTTGAGGGTTCTGGCTTGGTTTCTATTGGTTCTGGGACAGTCTTGGTGGGTTTGGTCTTCTCAGCTCCCCGCAGGAACAGGGTTCCTGCCCTGACATGGTTGTCGCTGAGCACAGCGGCCAACTCGATGGCGTCAAAGAGGGTTAGTGGGTTCCTGGCCCATACAGAATCTTGGATTTCCATGGGGAGACCCCCAAGGAACTTCTCGATGGCTCGGCGGGAAGGGGTAACTAGGTGTGGGACAAGCAAGCTTAATTCATGGAAGCGCGTCGCGTACTCGCGCGCTTCGCCACTGTACTGTTTCAGGTTCCAGAACTCCTCCTCAAGGCGCTTTACTTCGTTGGGAGGGCAGAATTCTTTAGTCAAAAGTTCCTTAAATTCCTCCCAGAGCATGCTAGAAGCAGCCTCTGCGCCACGCGCGTGAGCTACTCTGTTCCACCAAGTAAGCGCCCTTGATTCTAGGACACTTGAGGCGTATAAGGTTCGTCGGTCTGGAGGGCATTGGGTATGGAGGAAGGTGTTCTCAATTTTCTCAAGCCATTGGAGCATTACGGTGGCTCCTTCAAGTCCTGTGAATTTTGGAGGGTTACCCGCATTAAAGGATTTAATATTGTATCCGGAGGGGTTGGGATTATTTCGGTTTAAGGCTTGGGCTATTGCGGCGGCCATTTCCTGGGAACGTTGCTGCCTACGTCTGCGCGAGGCTTCTCTCCTCTGATGACGGCGAGATAGCGGAGGCATTCTATAAAAGTTTTAATTTTTGTTAATATCTAGGTATGGGAAATCGTTTTAGCGCAAAGTATATCGTCGTAAAGCTTGTTTCGCGGGGTTAAATGCTATCAAATTTTGAAGTAAAATATGAATTTAATGTAAACTTAACACAGGTAATGAATTCGAATTGAAAATCGACAATTCATGTATCACCATGACTTTCCGAATTCTCAATTTAAAATATACGAGTAAACGAGCATTTAAGGTTGACAATTCATGTATCACCATGACTTTTCAAATCTTCAATTTAAAATATCGAGTAAATGAATATTGGAGATTGACAATTCATGTATCACCATGACTTTTCAAATCTTCAATTTAAAACATAAAGTTAATGGTAATTGAAAATCAACTATTCATGTACCACCATGACTTCTCGGATTTTCAATCCCCACAACAAACGAATATGTAAGTAAAGAAATAAATTGAAATTTAACAATAAAAATCGAAAGATCGCGAATAAAACATGAAATCATGCGCTGCGTATACGCAAGCATATTTTATAAATATCGAGTAAATAACAATTAGTGCGCAAACATGAGATATTTCTCATGCGCGAGAAGGGACTCTTAGGTATTCTAGGTCGTTACGTCTAACCACCTATCCTAAAGTCACGGAGCTCTGATACCAATCTGTAACACCCCGACCGATGGCGGATTATACATCGGGGCGCCACGTATTGTTTCATTACTCGCGACACTATTTGGGTGTCAATATTTAATAAATACATTTCATTGCGCACGCGCAGAACATGACATAAAGTAACATAAATCATATCATAACTTAAAATATTCAAATAACATAAACTTGTCTTGTTACATTTTAAACTAGGTCCAAAAGAAAAGAAAACATCCTATGTGTCCTCAAGCTTCCAGAAACAGCTACAGCAAACCTGAACATGTGTTAAAATAAAACGTCAACACTTGCGTGTCGGTGAGAAATCAAGTTTAATAGATATAAATAGATAACAATATCTGCGCGCATCATGTGTATAACTGGTGTTCAACAAGGGTGTAATCAGATTGTGATCAAGCCTTAGATCATAGCTCATAGTTCAATCCGTGCTCCCAATTGAGCACAAAAACAAGAAAACTGTGCAAGTGTAAACAAAAGAGAAATCATAAACGATAGTTCTCCCGTGTTCATCTAATGGATCCATGAAAACTGCGGAATAGGCCGACAAGACGGTTAATGATCCACACATACAAATAAACAGCCAAGTCTACGTCCATAACACATGGGGTTTTGCGCGACAAAAGTTCATAAACAAGTTTAAGACTCAAGTTTGTACGAACACATGAACATCCCAAAACATTAAAAATAAAAAGGGATTAGGTACGAGGTTACTCACCTGAAAAAGGTGTGTGGAAAGATAATGCAAGAACCAACTTTTAAATAAGCACAAGTTAACCTATAAATAAGAGGTTATTGGTTTAACGATTGGTTTTTATGTCTTGAATATATGTAAGTTACTTAAACAAAATATATATATTTACCGAGATCTGGGCAGAAGAGAAGACGGAGGCAAGAGAGTGGAGGCAGCTGAGGAATTAGGGCAGAGAGCAAAGGGAGAGAGGTTTGGGGAGAGTTTAAGTGTAGTGTGTGAAGTGTTAAGAAAATAGCTATATTTATAGGCAAACCCTAGGGAACACAATCCCTAGAAAAGAGGAAAAGATCTTCTCAAATCAGACAAAAGATATCAAAAAGCACAAGAAAACAAAAGCAAAAGATATGGAAAGATATGCCGGCAGCTGCAGGGGGAACAGGAAAAAGGGCTGACAGGTTACAGAATAAAGCATGGGAGGAGTCAGGTAAAACACTGTTCAAGGCATGCAAAAGAAGATTTCAAAAGATTATGTCAGTCACTTTTTCTGTCAACCAATAGGATTGGTGCGCATGCTGCGCCGAAAGTGGCTTTTCGGACAGATGTCAGAACTGACCTAAAGAGCTCAAACAAAAGATAAGATATTTCAAAAGAATACAGGCTGACCTAAACAGAAGAAAAGACTTAAGGTCTAGCGCGAGAAGATTCGAGCGCACGCGCGAGAGCGAAGGCAGACAGAGAACAATCCTTAGCGCGCCGCGGGAAGAACTAAAATCCTTAGCGCGCCGCGGGAAGAATTACCATTCTTAGCGCGCCGCGGGAAGAACTACAAATCCTTAGCGCGTCGCGAGAAGAACTACAATTCTTAGCGCGTCGCGGGAAGAACTACCGTTCTTAGCGCGCTGCGAGAAGAACTACAATTCTTAGCGCGCTGCGAGAACAGTTTGCCTCGCGTATCGCAGGAACAACTGGTCTTCACGCAGGCTTCCTTGTAAGGATTCTGGCGCGTGGAGCTGCGCAGACATCCTTAGGCGGGAAGAACCAAAGGACAGGCAAGAGTTAAGAGGATAAAGGGAGTTCAAGGCGCAAGGGTTAAGCAGAGGGGCGGGACGGCGACAAGAGACAAAAGAGGCGGGACGGCGACAAGAGAGAGGAAGAGGCGGGAAGGAAATAATATTATTAGTAGGTAATATAAAATATATATATATAATTTATTAAATGTTAAATTTACAAAGATTAATAATCAAATTATAAATCATAAAAAGAATCGGATTCGAAAACGGGTACCTGGGTCGGGTCGGATTGGGCAGATGTCACAATAGCGTCTATCACCGCCCAAATAAGTACAGTTAAGTCTTCCGCTGTTAAGTTAACGATTTTTGGGGTGTGACAGATAAGACCTGAGCGGAAAGAACGGAAAAGTACCATGCCCGCCATTCTTGATGACGGACACCTTCATGGCATCCTTTCAGATGTGGCACATCCCGAAGAGCACTAACACCCATTCAGGGTAGGGGCGGAGCGGAGACAAACAACCCTTTAACGTGTTATACTAGTTCGTATTGGATTATGAAACTGGCTTGGGCTCCGCCAACTCCTTCCCCTCCAGGAAAATCATTGTGTGGAGGACCACACATGTAGTGACATAGAAGAAAATGCTCATCCAGTCACGCAGTGTCTTAGGCGCCTCCCCAACAATCACCTTGGCCCCCGACCCGGTGTATATGTTGTACCAACGCTTGGAGTTTCGGATGTAGTATAACGCCATTAACTTGTCAACTGAAGGGGCTATCCCCAAACAGTGACAAGTATACTTGAAATGGCAGAGGCGCGCCATCTCGAGTGGATGAACCTATGTCAAATGCAACCCAAAGGTATCCAACACCGACAACACGAATCAGGTGATTGGAAGACGGAAATTCCCGATCATGAAAAACTTCTTGCAGACGGAGATTTTGCTAATCGGGGCCTCCTTCAACGTTTTTCGGGAGCCGACAACTCCGGCTCGAACATCGGTTCGATCCAATAGTCCTCCACCATCTCATTGTAGTCGGAACACGTCACCAGACAACCAACGACGTCCATGTTGAGGACCTTCTTCTTTCCCTTCTCTTCTTGTTGAGGGGCTCCAGACATGAGGACGGGAGAAGAACAAACATACAATGTGAGAACATAGGGGATTTCAGGGAAATATTCACCGGAATAGATGAAAGAATCTCCTGCTAGAAGAAGGAAATAAAGAAATCTAGAGGAATAGTGGGAGAATGGACTCCACACCCCATATATATATATCCATCGAGGAAAGAGAAACTGGTGATCCAACCAAGAGAAGTCCCGTATGAGGAACAAACCGTCAGGAGTGTTATAGTTGGGCGCGTCACCGGGATTCTCGTCCACACGCCTGACACAAACAAAAAACCTTCCTTCAGAAAGTAATTGTCACCTCCATGTCCCATCATACACGCGTCCTTATCCTTATCACCAAAGTTATTTAAACTTTCCCGCGTAAAACCACATGGCAAGCCACATCAACACAAGGAAACTTGCCAAAGAGTGCAAGTGTATTCCGCCTAAAGAAGACTCCCAACAACCTTCCGTCCGGAAGGGCTTTCGCCTAAGGAAGGTTTTTAATAACCTTCCGCTAGGAAATCCTTCCGCCCCGAGGAAGATTCCCATAGCTTTCTAACAAAAAGACTCCCGCCTAAGGAAGGTTTTCAATAACCTTACGCCAAGAAGGGCCTCCACCTAAGGAAGGTTTTCAATAACCTTCCTCCAGGAAAGGCTTCCTCCTAAGGAAGGTTCCCCAATAACCTCCCGCTAGAAAGGCTTCCACACAAATAAGCCTTTCAATAACCTTCCACCAGGGAAGATTTCCGCCTAAGGAAGGTTCTCAATAACCATCCGCCAAAAATTCTTCCACCTAAGGAAAGTTCCCAATAACCTTCCGCCAAAATGTTCAGCCTAAAGAAGGTTTTTTAATAACCTCTAGCCATAATGATTCCCATTCCAGAAGAGATTCCGCCCACTTGGGAAATAGTGGGGGAAACTTCAGGAAAACTTTCATATCACCTCATCAGTCCATAATTACCCTCGATGTTACCATGTGAGAAAAACAATGGACTGTGGGAGTTGAAGAGGTACAGTCTTACACCAACCTTATAGGCACCTTAGGCTTCTGCAAGTGGAAGAGTCATGCGCAACGTACAAAGTACAGGGTGCTGGAGAACTTCATACCATGCGGCAAACATTCCCTAAAACCTCGGGAAAAGTGGCGCCAAAAATCTTCCTGCATGGTTTAAAAATGAAGTATCTCATTGAAAAGGACGCCCAGCCAATAATGAACTGACAACACATTGTCAAGAGTACTACATAGTACAAATATCACCATCACTCAACTAATTTATTCACCAACTCCCATGTGACATGTGCGAGGCCTCTGATTGGTGGAATTCCTGACATGGTAGGCAACCCACATATTCTCTCCTCCTATCCGGTTATAAATACCACCCAACCTCCAACAATAAAAGATCTTCACTCTCACATGAGAACACTCACAAGAGCTCTGTGATAACATGTGTTTATTATATCTTTAGTCTCCGGTACTGATTATCACGCTGGAGGGTGGTTATGAGAAGACCCCCCCCCCTTCTCGTAAGGAGCTGATGGTGTTCAGTTTTGTAGGTGAAGCTGCTCGAATCGACTTGATTATCTTATAACCCCCTGTGGGAAATACTAAACTTTAGCCCTTAGGCTAAAGGATTAGGCCGAGGGTTAAGCTATTGTTTCTTCAGTTGGGAATATAGATTCAACATGTGTTCCATTAAGAAGGGTGTAGGTAATTGTAGAAAATTCTACTGAGACATTTCCGGTTCAAAATTTTGTCGAAAGGAACATTAGTTTGTGACGACTTCTTATCAACATGAAACAATTTGTAACGTCTTAGTTTTTGTTGTGTTTTAGTAACATATTTCATCGATGACTTGACATTAATTTTTGCCTTTGCATTATCACACCTTTAGACATTTTTTATTTTGATTAAATTAAATTTGATTCAAGTATAATTTAGGAGAAGAAATGAGTTTTATCACATGTAATCATCTTGCCTTTATAAGAAACATTAGAAATGATGAATTAAAGATTCATCACATGACACGAAACAAGACATGGAAATAGTCATGCTTTGTGTTGGCTAATATAACTTATATCAACGCAAACATAACACGCTTAATAAATGTGTTAAATTAAGTATGACTCAATAAATAAGTTAACTAAAGGGTTTTTATAAATTTCTTTTTAGAATTTAGGTTTTTTCCAAAATTGAAAATTAAACTTCTCCAATGAATTGTTCAGTAATTTTATATTTTCAACAACTTTAACAAGACAATTTAAAAAGCATCAATAAAAAAAAGGAAAATTGGATTTTAATAATCTCAACTTAATGCAGTTTCCGATAATAATCTCATCTTTGAAAATAGTTGTCACTGGTCTCAACTTTCACACTATTTGTTTTTATTGGACCTCCGTTAAAAAAAAAATTTAACGCCATTAAGTTTTTTTCCGAATTTCAAATTGATGTTTTAGGGCTTTTGATCTAAATGAGAAAACGAATCGGCTGATGTAAAACTTTACTCGAAACTGCGTTTCAAACAGCTTGATTTTTGTTAATTAAATGTTTAAACATCGGGATTGAAGCATCATTTAGTCGTTTGAACCACCGTTTGGGGGTAAGTTTACATCAATCGACTCGTATCCTCATTCCGATCAAAAACCCTAAAATATCAGTCTGTAATTTGGAAAAATCTTAACTTCGTTAAGTTTTTTTTAACGGAGGTCCAATGAAAACAAATAGTATGAAAGTTGGAACCAGTGACAGTTATTTTCAATGTTAGGTATTATCCGTCAACTAAATTAGTTGGGATTATTAAAATCCAATTTACCATTAAAAAACTCATTTGATATCCAAAATATATGTTGCTCAATATATTGATAACTTAATAGATACTTATTTGCAACTCAATATAAGTAATAAATACTTACACGCAAACCAAAATTTCCACCTCTCACGAATGAGACCCCACATAAAAATTTCAGACAACATATAAACGTGGCTTTGATTTTTTATAATGTTTACATAATCGGATCTGATAGCGCATCAGATGGGTAATCGGTTCACCGGTTGAATTGATTCGACCTGTCGAACAACTTCCCTCTGAAAAATGACGGTTAGGGCGAAATTATATATTTTTTTTAAATATTTATTTATAGTAAAATCGATTCAACCGGCCCAGTTTACCGGTCTGACCGGTTCGGACCGAACGGTTCTATAGAAACCGAGCGAATTGCATAGAACCAGACCGGTCAATGAACTGAATCCCATTTGGATCGGTTCAACCACCCAGTCCGGTCCGGTCTCAACAAGATTGGTTTTTCACACACCATTTTACCTATTTAAACACAAAGGCAGGGGCAAACCTACGTATATGGGTGCGGGTTCACAGGAACCCACTGAGTTTCGAATTTTACGTCAGCACGTCTCTATAAAATATGAGAGTGAACCCATATATAAATAGTGAGTGAACCTATACAAAAGTTGTAATCATGGTGTGTTGGTAAGGCATTACCATTGTGAAACGCCGGGTTCTATTCTCTCTTTAGGCGTTTTTTTCTTATGTTTTGTTCTTTAATCGCTTAAATAAGTAGGGTTAGTGAGCCATCTCTTATCCATCATTGGTTAGTTCTACAATTTATTATTGAATTAAACGTTACAAATCCTTACAAAACACGACCTTAAATCTCTTTCTCAACAGGTAAGGTTTGGATATGGTAGAAAACATGTTTTTGGTAAAAAATGTAAGAAACAATCTAAGCCATTACATTTTATATCCAAGGGATTAGATTTTTCCACTTAAAACAATGCGAGTTAATGTTTTTTAAACATTTGTAAAAAGGCAAAAATGTAAAGAGGGTGTTTTTAAAAATAATGAAATTGCTTGGAGGCTAGTCGTTCATTTTCAACATGCCAGTCCACAGAAAGTGCTAACAAAATTGAAGATAAAGATGAGGCATTTGAAGATTATCAATGGGTTTTCAACTAGTGCCTCCTTTATGTGTTGATTTTACCCATTTAGTTATAAACTCTTTTTTTGCTCTGTTTTTACCGTCGAAGTTGTGATGGTAAAAATCTGAAATCCGCACCGATGAATATTCAATCCAACTTCGTATTGTTGTTTTTTAACAAAATTCGATATTCAATTTCAAGATTTTTTATGTTAATGGAGTTCGTTTGTATTTGTTCTATAATTAAGTTCAATTGGTGGTGTTTTGATGTTGATATTTATTTTCTGATGTTCGTAAGATGTTTGTTGGGTTTGTGTTAGTTTCATATGGGTTGCTTTAGGGGAAGTAACAGGTTTGTGTTGTTTTCATATGTGTTGTTAAGGTAATAAAGCTTGTGTTGGCTGTTATGAGACGGTGTGTTGCTATTAAGCCTATTATTATGGTGTATTGTTGAAGAAATATATAGTAGTGGCCATGTTATTAATCATGATTGCTGAAGTAATATTTTTGATGTTAGGAATAGAGGAGATGGTGCCGATATACTAATTGTTGGTGTGAGTAAGATATATGTTGGGTTTGTGTTAGTTGCATATATGTTTTGGCTGGTAATGTGTTGGTTATTATATGTGTTGATAACGATGATTCTTATTTTTTTTTTGCAGAACCTTGAATGTTGAACGAGTTGACTGTGAATATGTTCGAGAGAGAAATTAATAAACTTGGGAATTACCTAATGGTTAACTAATCATGGTAGAATTGACTGAACAAATCATGTTTTTAATTATTGAAAATATGACCAAATCGCCCTTCTTATTTTTAATTATTGTTTTTAATTTGGCATCTTCTAGTTGGTTCTTACTATTCTCACTAAAAACACTTTCTATTTGATCATTCCTCTTTTGTTTTAAGCCTGAACATTTGCACCAATATATATATATATATATATATATATATATATATATATATTCGATGTTACATTTGGTTGACACTCAGAATTTCTAACCACTATTACCATGCATAAAAACTGAGTAATTGTTGCTCTTAAATCGAATGTAAATCATACAGAAAACCGCAACAATCATTATAGAAACAATTTCAGAGATATTGCCATTTAGGTTCTTGGGTAAAGTTAAAATACAAAATGAGACAAAAATCAGAAGTGTGAGAAGGATTGATGACCACACAAAAACCCCTTAAAAATAAATTCAAAAAAAATAATAAAAAAATCATAACTCAAAATATAAATAAAAAATGAAAAAAAATAAAAAAACTAAAATGATTCCGACATCGTTCCCATTCTAAAAAAATAAAAAAATGACGCAAAAATAAAAAAAATGACTAAAAGACACAATGCCGAGATCAAAGACACAATGACGAAAATGAACAAAAGACACAATAGATCGTAAAATATAACACAATGTCGAACAAAATATAGCACAATGTTGAGTAATATAACACAATATAAAGACAAAATGCCACAATGTCAATGGAAAAAAAGAAACAATTAATGACGAAAATAAACCAAAAACACAATGATATACAAAAAGACACAACGACTATTTTCACTCACCATTGTGGTTTTTTTTTTTTTTTTTTTTGAGAACGAGAAAAATGGTGGAAACATTTTTGTCTTTTTACCCTTTGCGTTTTTTTATTTAATTTTGAGTTATGATTTTTTATTAATTTGTTTTCAATTTTTTAGGGGTTTTTTCGTGTGATTACAAATCCTTCTCATTTTTGTTCCCTTTTATAGAATAACTTAACCCTTAGATTCTTTATCTGAGTTATACTTTGATTCACCTTTTTAATTATTTGGTTGTTTTACTATATAGTTTTCTAAGGTTTTGATGTACACCTTTTATCTCTGTATTGAGTAAGGGTGTGCATGGGTCGGTTTGGGACGGTTTTTGGCCAAATCCATAACCATAACCAATTTTTCGGTTGATAGATAATCATAACCATCACCAATCTGTTATGTCGGTTTCGGTTAATCGGTTTTCAAGGTTATAGCGAGTCGGTTATGGGTCCGTTAACCGTGCCCAAAATAATGTAATTGAGCCTAAAACTTTGGTACTAAGTATTACCAAAAAAATGACATGACATAGTTCAACAAAATATATAATCCCAACTATTATCATTTGGTCGCTGCCGGTCCCAACTAACGAATTGGATCCTAACTTTCAACGTATTTGTTCCAAAGGTCCGCGACTAACATAATCCTAACGCTGTTAGTTGCATGTCGCAGGAAAAACATTTTGGCCGGAAAACTCACATTTTTTCCGAAAAAACTCAACATTTTCGTTCCAAACATCTTTGTAACTTTGTATCGGACCTTTAGGAACCTTTTTCTAGTAAAAGCCTCAATTATTGAGGTCGCCGGAACCCTAGAACCATCACCGGAATCGGTTGGCGGTGCTCAAGTGGTTGGTGGTGAGTCAATTGGTGGTGGTGGCGGTGTTTAGGTCGTGTTTTCCTGAAAACAAATGAGAGTTTTCCAGGGAAAACATTTTTTCCGGCGACCTACAACTAAGGGCGTTAAGATCCTGTTAGTCGCGGACCGTTGAGAGCAAATGTATTAAAAGTTAGGACCGTTAGCAGCCCATTCGTGAGTTGGAACCAACATCGACAAAAATACGATAATTAGAATTAATAAAATCAATATACCTGATATTAATAATATATATTCAAACAACTGTTTATGGATTAACTTTTAGTATAATTAAATTATATATTAAAAAAGTGAGAACATTATTAGCTTATTACCTTCTTTAATTTTCTCCAAATTATTAATAGCGTCTTTTAATTATACTTCATAAAGTTAAGAATCTTGTAAATGGGGCGGTTCGGTTATGACGGGTTTGAAATTATCTTTAACCAAAACCAAACTGTATTTGCCGGTTTTCAAAAATTCATTAAACCGACCTACCGATTATATCGGTTATCAGTTAAAGTCAGTTTGGTTACGTCGGTTATAGTTCGGTTAATGGTTATGGCAATTAATTTACACACCCTAGTTTTGGGTGCTGATATGTTCATATAATGACATTCAATTAAATGTATGTAAGCAGAACAATATTGTTTTTTATTATGTATGTGCGCACCATCTTTTATATTAGACAATTTTGATTCGAATATTTTTGTTTATTGGTTGAATAATCGAGCTTGAAAGCCATGCAAAGAAGCCTTTAGGAGAGGAGATTTAGTCGACTAAAGGTGGTAAGTGGATAAAACTTCGAAAGCTTGCTAATGGCATCTTCCATGGCGAGAGCTTAAAAGTAAGTGTTCTTAACTAGACTTCCATAACAACTAAAAGCAGTGAACCGACTAGAAAAAAATCTTGGATCCACCACTGCACTCAGACCCACACATACGAGTCGTATGACTCTTATACGCTTTATATAGGTGTCATAAATTAAAATACATTTAAACGAACAACCTTTGACAATGCATGTTTAACCTCATACATTGGTTTTAAAATGTCTATGAGTTTAACTTGTACATGGCGCGAGAAGAATTAACAGTGGGTCTGTGACGGGTTTGTTGTTCAATTAGAATACGTTTAAATTAAAATCGAACTTAAAGTTTAAATGTCTAGTTCTTTTTTTGCACAACTCGTATCGTAATTCAATAAAAAGGATAGCCAATAATTGATAAAAATTACAAAACAATAAAAAAATGTATAAAAAAATTAAAATCTTATCCTATAACACCTATACTACTCGTATAGACTGATATGAGTCGTTTAATTGTCACACGACTTGTATAGGTTGTAGGACAATGTCAAAACTACAACTTCTTACCAATGTCAAGCGTGATATGGTGTAGAAAACTCACACGAGTCGTATGAGATCGTATAAAGAGTGTGTGACAACTCGTATAGTTTTGGCCTTTTATCTGAATTAGTCATAACAATATGATTTCATTTAGCATGTGAATCCTTCCATCACATGATAAATTGTGCATTTGTTTGTTTGTTTGTCTGTCTAAAAACATGTAAAATTTGGTACACACATATCTTGCATTTATTTATTTAGAGTATGTTTGGGATTTCTTGTTTAATTTTTATGACTTATTGCCCTCATAACATTGGAATTATTTAAACACCTTATGTTTTTTAAAAGTCTAGTTTTTTTTCTTTTTTCTTCACAACTCGTATCGTAATTTCCATTAAAAGGATAGCCACTAATTAATAAAAATTACAAAACAATTAAAAATGTATAAAAAAATTAAAATCTAATCCTATGATACCTATATTACTCGTATAGACTGATATGAGTCGTTTAATTGCCACACGACTTGTATAGGTTGTAGGCCAACGCCAAAACTACAACTTCTTACAAGTGTCACGCGTGATATGATGTAGAAAACTCACACGAGTCATATGAGATCGTAAATTGAGTGTATGACAACTCGTATAGTTTTGGCCTTTTATCTGAATTAGTCATAACAATATGATTTCATTTAGCATGTGAATCCTTCCATCACATGATAAATTGTGCATTCGTTTGTTTGTTTATGTCTAAGAACAGGTAAAATTAGGTACACACTTATCTTGCATTTATTTATTTAAGGTATGTTTGGGATTTCTTATTTAATTCTTATGACTTATTGCCCTCATAACATTGAAATAATTTAAACACCTTATAATTTTTTGGAAAGCTAGAAATTATAATTAGGGTAAAATATGTAACTCTAAACACCCTCTTATCATTTGAAAAACCATCAAATTTGAATCAACTTTTATTTTCTCAAAGGTATACATGTATTAAATAACCAATATTACTGTAGATTGCTACAGTATGACTTTTGGTTTTTTTAATATATAGTATAGTGTAATGTTAAGGTTAACTTATTATACAAAGGGGAATAAAAATGAGAATGATGAAAGGGATTTGTAGCCACAAAAAGCCCCTAAAAAATTAAAAATAAAAAAATAATAACTCAAAATAGAATAAAAAACGAAAAATGTAAAAACACAAAAATGTTTCCATCGTAAACACACACACACACACCACACAATGGTAAGTGAAAAAAGTTTTGTTTTCTTATTTATTATTGTGTTTTGTATTTATTTTCGTTATTGTTGTGTCTTTTTTCATTGACATTGTGTCTTTTTTTCTTTATATTGTGTTATATTACTCAACATTGTGCAATAATTTGTTCGGCATTATGTTATATTTTGCAATCTATTGTGTCTTTTTTAGTTATAATTGTGTCTTTTATTCATTTTCATCATTGTGTATTTGATCACACCATTGTATCTTTTCGTTATTTTTTTTGTATATTTTTTTTAAATTTGAATGGAAATGATGGCGGAAACATTTTAGTTTTTTTTTTAAATTTTTTCGTTTTTTATTTATATTTTAAGTTATGATTTTTTTGTTATTATTTTTTTAATTTGTTTTTAAGAAGTTTTTTTGTGTGGTAAATATTCTCACAAATGTAATATTAATTTTTAATTTTAATATTAATATTAATTATTAATTATTAGTTTTCGTTGCTGGCCCACTTGAGATAAAGTGATAAACTTGGATTTGTCAATGTCGGTTTTCTTGAATTCCAGTTCCAACGGCTTCAAATTTCATTTTCTGTTGATTCAGTTTTAGGGGTTTTTATTATTATTCTTATTATTCAAATTAGGGTTTATTAATAATAATGGAAATGGAAATGGAAATGAATATAAATGAAGAGATTGAAAAGGAAGGTGGGATATGGGCTTTGGAGCAAAAGATTGATCAGCCTATGGATGAAGAAGCTGGTAGGCTCAAGAACATGTATAGAGAAAAGGTAAATTTTTTTCTTTTATGGGTAAGCAGCAGGTTAATTAGGGTTTATGCTAACATGGAATTTGAGTTTGATTTTAGAATTAGATTGATACATTTATTAAACTGAAAGTTATTGTTTTAGAATTAATATGCTGCTAGTTATTAACAAAAGTTAATTGTCTATTAAAATCCTTCAAGAATAAAAAATTAGAAGAATCACGTGGACCGAATCGAAGTTAAGATCTTTTTCTGTAGGATGCAGTGCACAAATAGATAGGTTAAGCTTTAAAATTTACAATATAAATATGCTTCATTTTTTTAATAGATTTTCTTTGATGGCGTGTGGAATCTAGGTTTAGTAGGTAAAATAAACAAAAAGTTGACTCTAATTGACTAATGTACTTGCAAAGGTTATAATTTTTGGTGACATGTTATTGTTTTATGCAGACATTTTCAGTTATACTGCTTCTTCGTCTCGCTTTTCAAAGTCTTGGAGTTGTATATGGAGATCTGGGAACGTCTCCTTTATATGTATTCTATAATACATTTCCAAAAGGAATTGATGATACGGAGGATGTTGTCGGGGCACTTTCCTTAATCATATATTCGCTTACTCTTGTCCCGCTAATTAAATATGTTTTTATTGTATGCCGTGCGAATGACAATGGTCAAGGTACACCCATTTCTACATTTTCAATTATTACTATATTTATTGGTTCATATTCTTTGCATTTTATATGGTATAGAGGCTTTATTTTTTATATTTTGTTGTTTAAACAGTAGAGGGCTACATTTAAAGAGGGGGGGGGGGGGGGGGGGCGTAGCTAGTGAAATCCTACTCATAAGAGAGGGCTAAATTTAGGAAAGTCTATATAAATAGGGTTACGGGTTGATTTATAAGTGTAAGTGTAAATAATTAAATCTTGCATCATCAAGGATCGGCAATTCTCTCAGACCTCGGTCAAAGCTTACTTGTTAGTTATTAAATATTTTTGTTCCATAAACATGCATAGGGTCCCAACGTATTTCTTCTAAAATGATACAAATCAAATTGTTGTGAACTCAATTTGTATATACAAGCTTTACTCCTTGAAATTAAGTTACTTAACAAAAGCCAAAGCCTTGTTACACCGAGCTTACCCTTAATCTTTACCAGTCAATGATCCCGGTTGACTTATCCAAATGATTTGCTTCATAGTCTTGAATCGAAATGATCTTACTTTTTGTTAAATCCTATAGTTGGAATTAGTTATGATGCATGAATAGGCAGTTCCATCCAGTTTAACGAAATTCTTTGACTCACCTTCACCTTCTCATTCTCTTTCTTAAGTTTGCAAATTTCACAAGTATCTTCTCCTCATTCTCGAGTTTACAGACTCCATCATGTTATCCAATAATCTCGCTTCCAATCAAACATCTATCCTCATTTGCTCTTTCTGTGGTTCTTTTTTGCAGGCTGATTGAGCTGTGAAATAGACTACTTCCAACCGCTCTTTGTTTAGCACGAGGCATTCCACGTGAGTTTAGTGTGTTAATCGTTCATATCCCTTTTAAGCCTTTTAGATAAAATGTGTTTTCTTATTTAGTAGATTTTTTTAATGGCCTTATTTAGTAGATCCTATGATTAATGAGCTCTAGAATGAAGCCTAGGTGAACTCTACTGTAAGATGGAAAATACTTGCATAACTAAGGAGATTAAAAGTTTTGACCTTGTGGGTCCCACTCATTTCACTAGAAATAGAGGTAGGAACCGCAAACTGATATTAACACCACGGTAGGTCACTGCTAAATATGTTTT
>NW_027502801.1:0-57102 GCF_021521415.1 Bidens hawaiensis
AGAATATTTTCCTTAGAAAATATTTACCTAGAAGACTTCAAACCTCTTGACTATATCAAACTTTGCCCGATAATAGTCCTACGAGCAAACTTGTTCTTCAGAGATCCCTTCAACCTTTTGTTAATCTTAACTTATTAAGCAAACCTAAGTGTGCTGGTAACATTGTATCTTGCTCTGAGTTAAAACTTGCTCGTTAGAAGTCCTTTGTATAAACTTTGCTATATTTACCAAAAGACTTGGTTTTAGCTTGGTTTAGTCAAGAGTTTGCTAGGAAACAAACCTTGCCTGATTTAGAAGAACAACCTTGCTAAACAAATGAAACTTGCTCGGTTCACTTAAGAGAAATTCTAGATGATAAACTTGTTAGAAAGAAAAATACCTTACTAGGCCAAGTAAAGGCTTGCTGGGAGGCCTAAGCTTGCTCGGTTTCCATACTTAGCCGTTTTTATAGAGGTTGAGAAGATTCCAATCTTCCTTTAGTCTTTTCTCATCCCAACACAATACAAAAGGTAATAATACTAAAAATTGGATGAGGAACCATCAACATCAGGCCTCAATGGGACCAATTAAGTCTAACAAAATGGCTCGGCAAAACTGGCCATAAAACCACAAGTCATACACAAAACAAGAAATAAAAGTGTCTAAAACAAACATCCCATAATAAAAATAAAGTCATGAAATACTACCACCCACCCATATTCCCATGGCCCAAATCTGCCACCATTACCATCACATGCCAGTTATTCGGGGGAGTTGGATCATAAGGTCCCCACTGACGGTCCATCCGCTCACCCAATAGCCTGATATCATGACTCATCTCTGAATAATTTGTAGCAAGTTGTAGGTCGGATGCTTCAATCTAACTAGTCAACCTTGTAGGTGCATTTTGGTGTGTCAGTACTTCATAGGTTTATTGTTAGTATTTTATGTAATAAAAGATATGTTTTGTTTTATGTTTTGTGTTTTGTGTTTTGTGTTTGGCTTTATGTTTTAGCGAAGTTGAGGCTTTAGCAAAGTTGTTCATTCCACCGTGGAACTTGTGAAGTTTCGTTACCGTGTATTGGAAGATATCACGTTATTTTACAATAAAAGTAAACGTTTGGATTAATCGTTGTTCATGTGTGTAACGATTCCGACGAAACCCGGTATACCCTAACCGGTAGACAATAGTTACGTCATATTTAATGTCGGATACATGAATTACCATAGTAATTATACGAGAATACATGGTTCACTGTATCGATTGTACGTGAATATATAATTCATCGTATTGAATATGCGATCAATCGATCGATAGTTATTGAAACCCGAACGAATCGAGGGTTCAATTATTGACGATATCTATAATATTTAGTGATTCTATGAAGCATTAATGCTTCGGGATAAGTAAAGTACGGCACAGAAAAAGAATTTTCGATTTAATGGTACGTCGGTACGTTAAACGAAACCTTTAATACCAAACCGAGCAAGAGACAATCGATCAAGCCGAAAAAGATGCGCAATTATTAATAACATGGTATTTTAAGTTAATGGAAGTCATGGTTTAAGTTTTTTAAAGTGGTTTTATATAAATTTTATTTTTAGCCGAAAAAACGACCGTTTTAGCATCGTTTTAAGACGAATTAGACATTTAACCAAAAAACGAACTGAACCAGATTATCCAAAACATTATCCGGATTACGAGAATCCAAACTTGTGGCCAAGAATAGAGAAGTGGGTCCCACCCCACTCCTCATACATTCCGATCGGCCTCCTCATTCCCCATTTCCTTATTATTTTTCTTTTTTCTCTCATCAAACATTCATCAATCTTCATTTCCTTTCCATTATGATCCAAAAACCGAGTATTGTAGCAAGAACAACGAGGTAATGATCGAGTTATCTACATTTTCATCTTCGTTTCTTGAGTTTGTTTGCAAGAAAATGAGGTTTCAAAGATGAAAACCGATTCTTGCATGATCAAGTGATGTATACGGGTTATACAAGGGATCTTGGTCCAAGAAAGGGGTTGAACGAACCAAGAACGAATTTTTACAGTTTAAATCTTTGTTTTTGAATCATAACCGAAACTATAGTGTAAGAGGCTTGATCGTGAGTGTAACTTGCTTGGTATTGTGGTATGTTGTTTGTAGGCTCTGTGTTTAGTGGTAGATAAGGCGGAAAGACGAGTTTGTAGCTTGTAGTGGCGGAAAACGAAAGGTATATTCGGTTATGTTCGGTGTATGTGTTTTGGGACATATTGTTGATGGTTTAGAGTTAGGTCATGAAATTTTACAGGGATGTTCTCCACATGAAAATAAGAGTTTTGTGAATATTTGGTAATTTTTGGACAAAGGATGAATATTTGGTGAATTTAATGCTTGGTTTTGGCCAAAAATGGTGAAAAATAGTTAAATATCATGAAAAATTATGGAAAATTGTAGATAAGCTTTTTATATCATGCATAAGTCACACACCAAATTTTAGGTCCGTTAGAGAAGTCTAAGTAGGCTTTTCGGTTAAACGAGTTCTAGGGTTTTCTAGCTCGGTTTTAGTGAAAATGGCATGTAAAAGAAGATTTTGGTTCTGGAAAAATTACAGGGGACTCTTTGGATGGCAGGGAACATCCAGGAGAAATTTGGGATTTTTCTAAGATCGTTTGGTATTTACGACATATTTAGTGTTTAAATGGTGTTTAAAAATAGATAAATAAATTTTAAATATAGAAATTAATTCTGGAATTATTTTATAAAATTCCCCACTGTCAAAAAGTGATTTGTGCAAAATTTCAAGATCCGAGATTAAACGGATAATTATTTGTGCTAATTATCAAACTTTTAAAGTTAAAACGCGTAAACCGGTGAAGTTCGCTTAAGCGAGCTGACTGGTGTATAAAAACCCTAAAAATGAACAACTTTCATATAATTTAGTTAAACAAGTAAAAATGAATCATCCGAAAATAATTCGGATGATTGGGTATTTTTAACCGATTTAACAGTTTCCGGTACGCCAAATACGGAAACGGATCCCGCAGCCAATCGGGGCGTCTAAAGCGAGCTCTAATTTCACATCTTTAATTAAATTATCAGTCAACCACTACTTTCGGGTCGTGTGTGACCAAACTCATTTTTGAAACGTAAAAACGGGTTACCGTGCTAGGCACGCAAAACGGGGGAAAACAAGCTATTGGAAAATTTGACTGTTGAACTCTAAACGACATCACATTCTGAGTCCGAAGAAGTGTTTCTGGGTTAACCTTGCCCCCAGAACGGGTACAGTGCTGGGTTAACAGTGTCCCCAGATGTACCGGTTAACTTGGTTAAAGTTATATTAATAATGAGTGTATAGTAACGATCGTAGGGATCATATTACAGATTGGACGTGTTAACTGATAATGATTGTTGTTACCTGCTTGCATGTGCGAAGGTGAGTTTCACGAGCCCCTTTTTCTGAATTGTTTTCAAATATTTTCCCGGGGCGGAAGCATGTTACTACTTAAATGTTTAAGTACATACTGAACGCATGGATTTGCGTGGATTTATATATATTTTATTGTACGGAAATCGTACGGAAATGTACTAAGATGGTAATTGTCTGAGTTGCTAACATTCTAAGGCCCCGGAACACAAGTGATTAACTGAAAGCCGGTAGAGTGTGGATAGTACTATTGGTCTGACAAACCAACTGGTCCGGCATGGATTTGCTGATGTTTCCCAGCCAGTTGCACATGTCTATTTTGGGTGTTATATATATTTTGCTATGTAATGTTAGACATAGCGGTTTGGGGCATTTCCGTGGGCGGGGGATATGCCACGGGTCCGTGGGCGGGGGATATGCCACGGGGGTTGTGTGTGATAGTCAGAGGTTTCACTTGTGGGCTCAGCATAATTACATCGATAATATTATATTTTGATAATGGTTTATCATGGTTTACTCGAATTGTGAAACTCACCAACTATTCGTAGTTGACCCGTTTTCTCACATGCTTTTCAGGTACAACTAAGATGAAGTGATTGCTTACGTGCTAAGTGCTTGATGTGTGTAAGATTTGCGTGCGGGATGTTAGGATACATTTTAATAAATATAATTATGTATCGTATTGTATGATGTGTGTAACACCTAGACGGTAATGAAATACGAGATAATGTAATTTTGAAGTATATTAATGCATTCAGTTTTCTTTATAAACAATGTGGTTGATATCAGACGAGTCTGTCGCACCCCGTTTACGTTTCCGCTGCGGTTACGGGGTGTTACAGAAGTTGGTATCAGAGCCATTGGTTATAAAAGAATTAGGATGTCTTTAAAAGATACCTAAAATATAACCAGTAGCTCAAGTATTATAGGATCTGAATATCAACTAATAATTTATAGTGACGAGAGCTGGATGAACTTGGACGGACAAGTGAGTAATTATGGTCCAGAACTTAATAACAGACTTGTCCGCACGAGGTAACTCAGGGGAAGTCACGGGGAACATTAATAGGTAAAAATGGCAACATATGTGTAAAGTATATAATATTATTTATGCGTGCTAATATGTGTATATATGTATGTATATATATCTTGTGGTTTCATGTATTGAGAAATAGGACCCGGATAAAGAACCGGGGGATGAAATAAAAAAAGTACCGAGGATGCTGAGATTTCTAAAGCATCGGTTAATGATAAGTCTGACTTATCGGGCCATAGTTATGATAGTACCAAGTTAGATCTCCCGTTTGACATTAACCAGAAATATCTATTAACCGTCACTCCCAACCAAAATTGATAATCCCTTACCCTACCAACACCGGTACCGTATATCTTAATAACCCCATATGTTCACCCGAATCGCCGACCCGCACGTACGAACGGACCGGTACCTGAACCCATTCTTATTCCATTAAGGAAAATAAATAAATAAATAAAACAAATAATAATAATAATAATAATAATAATAATAATAATAAATTTGATAATAATTGAGCAGATAAAAATAATATATAGAAATATATATATGTATTTCTCACTCTCAAACATATGAGTCATACCACTTCCAGATCGAGAATTACCGATTTTAGCAAACCTAGAACGCCGGAGGACATTGACTGAGCAAACGATAGAGTTTCCCATAATAGTAATTGATAATATTTGAAGGCAACCCATGTTGCACGATTACCTTGAACCTTGCAACTCCCTATGCTATCCTTACATCCGTTAGATGCCTATACCCATGTATGCTCGAATAGAATGATTACCCATACACAAAGAGGTGTTGGAATCATTATAGCATAGTTGGTTATTCATTCGTAGGTGGTATACCGTGTATGCCGGATATACGAGTAGACACGGATATTATACCTCCGTGGTACGTAATCGTTTGGTGCTCACGGTAAGCATGTATCGGTTATGCTGACATGCAGAAGGATATTGAAATCAAGTATATTAAACATTAATCTTTGTTGAGAAAGATCTATATGTCAGTTGGTGACAAGGGTTATAAAACATATTTAAACGTTAACCGACGTCAGGTTAAGTCCATATGTTATTATATTTATGGGACATATATACTAGATACTGGTATGTGTAATATGTATGATTATATTTGGTGTGTATGTGTACCTGCTGTTATGATTGAACTGGTGACGAGCTATACGGTGAGATTAGTATTGATTACTGCGTACGGGATGAGTACGGCAGAATGGCATAAAAAGAGTAACTCCAATGATGGAGATTGATATGATTCAGTTGATTGCTCAAAGATAGCAGATGATGATACCGAATGTCGTATCACAGATCCCTGCTAGTGTTGATGCGAATGTGATCGCAGAATTATAGATCGAGCAATCACATGAATATGAATATTTCAATTCTTAGTGGTATTACTAAGAGTGATAATGTCCCACCGGACACTATTATGACTACAAGTATTAGTTATAAACTAACATGAATAGTAGTCGTAATGAATTAGATCCGGTATGAAGGATATGTTTGTTGGTTGTGTTAAGAAAATTATTAGTAGTTTACTGATAGTAAAGAGAGGAATAGATTAGCGATGGGATAGAAAAGATCGAAATGGTTAAGGATATTGGTAAGAGTCTAGAACATAGTGTAGTGAAATATGCTACAGATATGTTGGTAGATTATGTTGTATCGTGATGGAACACGATGGTACAAAAATATAGTTAGAAAATTTTTACTCAGCTGATATGGTCAGAATTTGAAATTCTTGTGCTAGAGCACTTTTATTCAAGTAATTAAGTTCAGAGAATGGAAACTGAGCTATGGAAGATAGAAATATTGTGTGCTGATCACTCAGAACGCGCTAATCGTTTGAAGGAATTGCCATGTCTGGTAACATGGCTAATTACTCCTGAAACTAAGCGAAGTGAGCGCTATATTGGGGACTAACTCCATCGGTAAGGAGTATAGTCAATCCTGTAAAATATACAACCTTTGTAAGGGTTGTGTCACAAGCCAGCATTGATATATTTGATTCTATGGGAAGCGGACTGGAAGGACGTTAGGTGAGACGTCGAGTGTAAAGAGGAGAAATGATAACGGTATAGTGCAAGATAGACTTTTGAATAAGTAGTTATGTCCTACAACCCAGAATTATACCAAGACTAGTTCTGGTGTGAAAAAATGAACCGCATGAAGGGTCCTTCCCTAAATGTGGAAAATATGGTCATCGGCAGGAAGAAGAATGTCGAGTGATAGTAGGCCACGGGTGTGGTAAAGATGGACGCAATGCCCTAATTGTAGAACCAATTGAAGCCATGTGAACCGGCAACCACAACCCATTCGTGTACAACCACTCCGAACCCAACAGCTTCAATAACAATTCATCCAAAGAAATCAAATTATGCCAAACAGTTGTACTTGCTATGAATGTGGCAATACAGAACGTTTCAAGAGAAATTGCCCAAAGTTGAACCAAGGTGTCGTTAGAAGACGAACCTCATGACAAGCATCAACCTCTGATCAAGCAAGGAGCCGTGCTTTTGTGAGTAATTCGAATAAAGCACGTCATGATCCAAAAGTGGTAGTAAGTATGTTGTAGTTTCAAATCAATAGGCACCAGTGATATTTTTACGGTCGTCGATAGTAGTTAATTCCTGGTAATCTCCTACCCTTTGGAAAGATACCGATTAGTGAAACTATAGAACCCTATACTGTAGAATCGCTAACGGTAAATCCCTAATGGTTAACTAAATTGTTCGGAATTGTCCTATTATTCGAAACGATTAACCTTTCCTTATTGACCTACGACCAGTAAAGTAAAGAAGTTTTGACGTAATCGTTAGCGTGGATTGGCTAACTCAACATGAAGCTGAAATCAAATATGAAAAGTAGATGATTAGAAGATCTCCTTCGGACGATGAAGCGATTTGATACAGAGAAAAGTGTACGGTATTATGTTACCACTCTAATCTCATCTTGAGATGTTATAATATTTACGACAAGAAGACGTGGTGTATTTAACAAACGCGATTGCCAAAGTATTTAAAAGAAAACATATAGAAGATATTCCGGTGTTACGTAAATATCCGAAAGTTTTCCCAGAAGAACTTCCTGGATTACCGCCAACCCGACAGGTCGAATTGAGAATCGATTTAATACCTCAAGCTGGCCCTGTTGCTAAAGCATCTTACCGACTTGCACCATCTGAAATGCAAGGATTATTGGATAAAGGTTTTGTACGACCTAGTTAGTCACCATGGGGTGCACCACTGTTATTTGGGAAATAAAGGACGAAAGTGTTAGGATATGTATTGATTAGAGAAAATTGCATAAAGTGAAGATCAAGAATAGGTATTCACTTCTTCGAAGTGAACGATCTGTTTAACCAACTGCAAAGGGCGATTTATTTTTAGAAAATTGGTCTTAGATATAGTTATCACCAAATAAAAAAAAACCCAAGAGGAGGACGTTGCAACAACAGCGTTTCGGACTCGCTACGGCCATCATGAATTCTTAGTTATGCCTTTCGGGATAACAAATGCGCCGGCAACATTCATGGAACTCATGAACCGAGTCGGTAAACTTTATTTCGACAAATTTGTCATAACGTTCATTGATGATATTTTGATATATTCGCAACGTAAAGAAGAACACGAACGACGGTTAAGGAAAATTGTGAAAGTGTTAAAGCCAGAGGAGTTGTACGAGAAGTTTTCGAAATGTGATTTTGAATAAAGAAGGCATAATCCCTTGGTCATGTTGTAAAGCAACAAGGATTTCACATAGATCCAAATAAGATGGAAACCATTAAAATTATGCCAAGCGCCGATTTTAAGTCTCCCCGATGGAGACGATGGTTTTGTCGCGTATTGTGATGCCTCGCGTAGAGGGTTAGGATGCGTGTTGATGCAGAATAATAAGGTTATAGCCTATGCTTCCCGACAGTTAAAAGTACACGAGAAAAATTACACTACTCATGACTTAGAACTGGGAGCGGTTATCTTCGCACTTGAAATCTGGAGACATTATCTCTACGGTACGAAGTGCATCATCTTCACCGATCATAAAAGTTTGCAGCACATGTTTGATCAGAAGGAACTGAATATGAGGCAACAAAGATGGGTCGAGTTGTTAAGCGATTATGACTGTGACATCCGTTATCACCCCGGTAAGGCTAACATCGTAGCCGATGCCTTGAGTAGGAAAGATCGGGTTAAGCCATTGCGAGTGCGAGTACTGGGGATGATAGTCCAGTCGAACCTTTCGGACCTGATTCGAGTCGCTCAACGTGAGGCGTTGAAAGAGGAACAATTGGAAAAGGAGGGACTTTACGGCAATGAGAAGAATTTCGAATAGCGCGTGGACGAAATTCTCTACTTCAAAAATCGGGTTTGGATCCCGACCCTCCATGACCTTCGTGAATTAATCATGGACGAAACGCATAGATCGAAATATTCCATACATCCGGGATCGGATTAGACTATTGATGATACGAATATCTGAAAGGATTTTATTAATGGCCGAGTTTGGAGAAAGATACGATTATGTATGTTGGTGAATATGTAACTTATGCAAGAGATAAGGCTGCACACCGAAAACCCTAGGGAACGCCACAACGACAGAAAATTCGCCAACGATAGTGGGAATAAATTACAATGGATTTCAGGACGCAAATTCCCATGATATATCAAAGGCATGAGGTAAATTGGGTAATCGCGGATCGATTAACCAATCCTCACGTTTCATCCCAATCCATGACGATTACCACAATGAATTCTCGCCCAAATTCATGATGGTGAAATGGTATCTCGTCGTGGAGTACCCTTTTCAATTATCTCTGATCGAAATAGTCATCCTACTACCATGATTGGAAGGAGGGAAGGAAGCATCGAGAGCTTGAAGCTTTCTATGGGTGAAGTAATTATCACCAATTTGTTAAATTGAAAATGGGCGTCAATCAAGCCATAATATTTGAATTGATTCGAGAATCAACCAATCGGATTTATAATATTTAAGATAAGTTGAAAGCAGCGAGAGCTTGGCAAAGGATTTATGCCAACATTCATAGGAAACCATTGTCACTGGAAAGAGGTGACAAGGCATTTTTAAGGTATCACCTTAGAGAGGTGATATGAGGTTTGGCAAAACCGAAAATAGCTCCTCAATATATTGGACCTCATGAGACTATCTCCATGATTGGTCATTTAGTTTATCGATTAAAGTACTCCAGGGGCTAAGTGCTATACATGATGTTTTGCCATGTATACGAATTGAAATGTACCTATGCGACGAGGCAACGAAAGTACCAATAATGGAGGTACTCATGGAAGACATGCCTGATATCATAAATAATTCCGTAGAGTTAGTAGACGGGAAAATTAAACAGTTTGGACACACCAAGCTTTATTGATTAAGATTAAGTGGAATTCACAGCGAGGACCAGATTATACCTGGTAACGCGAGGGTGAATTCTGAAGGAAAAACCCCCCACCTTTCTCTCGGAAGGGGATAGTGGGCGTGTAAAATTTCGAGGACGAAATTTCTTAACGGGGGGAGAATGTAACGATTCCGACGAAACCCGGTATACCCTAACCGGTAGACAATAGTTACGTCATATTTAATGTCGGATACATGAATTACCATAGTAATTATACGAGAATACATGGTTCACTGTATCGATTGTACGTGAATATATAATTCATCGTATTGAATATGCGATCAATCGATCGATAGTTATTGAAACCCGAACGAATCGAGGGTTCAATTATAGACGATATCTATAATATTTAGTGATTCTATGAAGCATTAATGCTTCGGGATAAGTAAAGTACGGCACAGAAAAAGAATTTTCGATTTATTGTACGTCGGTACGTTAAACGAAACCTTTAATACCAAACCGAGCAAGAGACAATCGATCATGCCGAAAAAGATGCGCAATTATTAATAACATGGTATTTTAAGTTAATGGAAGTCATGGTTTAATTTTTTTAAAGTGGTTTTATATAAATTTCATTTTTAGCCGAAAAAACGACAATTTTAGCCTCGTTTTAAGCCGAATTAGACATTTAACCGAAAAACGAACTGAACCAGATTATCCAAAACATTATCCGGATTACGAGAATCCAAACTTGTGGCCAAGAATAGAGAAGTGGGTCCCACCCCACTCCTCATACATTCCGATCGGCCTCCTCATTCCCCATTTCCTTATTATTTTTCTTTTTTCTCTCATCAAACATTCATCAATCTTCATTTCCTTTCCATTATGATCCAAAAACCGAGTATTGTAGCAAGAACAACGAGGTAATGATCGAGTTATCTACATTTTCATCTTCGTTTCTTGAGTTTGTTTGCAAGAAAATGAGGTTTCAAAGATGAAAACCGATTCTTGTATGATCAAGTGATGTATACGGGTTATACAAGGGATCTTGGTCCAAGAAAGGGGTTAAACGAACCAAGAACGAATTTTTACGGTTTAAATCTTTGTTTTTGAATCATAACCGAAACTATAGTGTAAGAGGCTTGATCGTGAGTGTAACTTGCTTGGTATTGTGGTATGTTTTTTGTAGGCTCTGTGTTTAGTTGTAGATAAGGCGAAAAGACGAGTTTGTAGCTTGTAGTGGCGGAAAACGAAAGGTATATTCGGTTATGTTCGGTGTATGTGTTTTGGGACAGATTGTTGATGGTTTAGAGTTAGGTCATGAAATTTTACAGGGATGTTCTACACATGAAAATAAGAGTTCTGTGAATATTTGGTAATTTTTGGACAAAGGATGGATATTTGGTGAATTTAATTCTTGGTTTTGGCCAAAAATGGTGAAAAATAGATAAATATCATAAAAAATTATGAAAAATTGGAGATAAGCTTTTTATATGATGTATAAGTCACACACAAAATTTTAAGTCCGTTGGAGAAGTCTAAGTAGGCTTTTCGGTTAAACGAGTTCTAGGGTTTTCTAGCTCGGTTTTAGTGAAAATGGCATGTAAAAAAAGATTTTGGTTCTGGAAAAATTACAGGGGACTATGTGGATGGCAGGGGACATCCAGGAGAAATTTGGGATTTTTCTAAGATCGTTTGGTATTTACGACATATTTAGTGTTTAAATGGTGTTTAAAAATAGATAAATAAATTTTAAATATAGAAATTAATTCTGAAAATTTTTTTATAAAATTCCTCACTGTCAAAAAGTGATTTGTCCAAAATTTCAAGATCCGAGATTAAACGGATAATTATTTGTGCTAATTATCAAACTTTTAAAGTTAAAACGCGTAAACCGGTGAAGTTCGCTTAAGCGAGCTGACTGGTGTATAAAAACCCTAAAAATGAACTATTTTCATATAATTGAGTTAAAAAAGTAAAAATGAATCATCCAAAAATAATTTTGATGATTTGGGTATTTTTAACCGATTTAACAGTTTCCGATACGCCCAATACGGAAACGGGTCTCGCAGCCAATCGGGGCGTCTAAACCGAGCTCTAATTTCACATCTTTAATTAAATTATCAGTCAACAACTACTTTCGGGTCGTGTGTGACCAAAATCATTTTTGAAACGTAAAAACGGGTAACCGTGCTAGGCACGCAAAAAGGGGAAAACAAGCTATTAGAAAATTTGACTGTTGATCTCTAAACGACATCACAATCTGAGTCCGGAGAAGTGTTTCTGGGTTAACCTTGCCCGCAGAACGGGTACAGTGCTGGGTTAACAGTGTCCCCAGATGTACCGGTTAACTTGGTTAAAGTTATATTAATAATGAGTGTATAGTAACGATCGTAGGGATCATATTACAGATTGGACGTGTTAACTGATAATGATTGTTGTTACCTGCTTGCATGTGCTAAGGTGAGTTTCACGAGCCCCTTTTTTCTGAATTGTTTTCAAATATATTCCCGGGGCGGAAGCATGTTACTACTGAAATGTTTAAGTACATACTGAACGCATGGATTTGCGTGGATTTATATATATTTTGTTGTACGGGAATCGTACGGAAATGTACTAAGATGGTAATTGTCTGAGTTGCTAACATTCTAAGGCCCCGGAACACGAGTGATTAACTGAAAGCCGGTAGAGTGTGGATAGTACTATTGATCTGACAAACCCAACTGGTCCGGCATTGATTTGCTGATGTTTCCCAGCCAGTTGCACATGTCTATTTTGGGTGTTATATATATTTTGCTATGTAATGTTAGACATAGCGGTTTGGGGCAGTTCCGTGGGCGGGGGATATGCCACGGGTCCGTGGGCGGGGGATATGCCACGGGGGTTGTGTGTGATAGTCAGAGGTTTCACTTGTGGGCTCAGCATAATTACATCGATAATATTATATTTTGATAATGGTTTATCATGGTTTACTCGAATTGTGAAACTCACCAACTATTCGTAGTTGACCCGTTTTCTCACATGCTTTTCAGGTACAACTAAGATGAAGTGATTGCTTACGTGCTAAGTGCTTGATGTGTGTAAGATTTGCGTGCGGGATGTTAGGATACATTTTAATAAATAGAATTATGTATCGTATTGTATGATGTGTGTATCACCTAGACGGTAATGAAATACGAGATAATGTAATTTTGAAGTATATTAATGCATTCAGTTTTCTTTATAAACAATGTGGTTGATATCAGACGAGTCTGTCGCACCCCGTTTACGTTTCCGCTGCGGTTACGGGGTGTTACAATGTGTTCATGTTTACTACTGGTACTCATAATCAAACACTAAGGGGATTCTTCACCCTTTGAATTTGTGATATCTCAAGTAGCGATCCATTCCAGGTACCTACATTGGTATCAAAGCATTTAGATCGAATTTGTGTGGTTCAAGAGTATCACACGAGTATTATAACTTGAACAAAGGATTTTACACAAGTCTGGCGCTCAAAATTACCTAAATAATAAAACTTTTGATAGTGTCTGGGGCACGCCCCCGTGTTGGATGGGCAAGGTCCCGTGCTGCACAAGGGTTGACCGGTTTGACTTGTAGTTGACCATAGGGGCATGGTGAGTGGACCACGACCCGTGATTTTACTCTGGTCTACATTATTTCTTGAATTGAACTTGCGTGTCAAACTGGTTGGATGACGCATGCACCTCGGGTCCGGATTGAAGGATATTTCATGTTGAATACCCGAACCCGTGTGATTTTCATTCAAAACTGTAGAACCCTCCGATCTTTATCAGATCTAAGGTTCAATAACTATAAACGGATCTAGTTCATGATGCTCTATAATGAATATGTATTAATGTTATGTATTAGTATTAGTTATATAGATATGTGTATATATATTATGGAGATATTAATTAAGATGAAGCTTCAGAGAACAATCTGGCAGACGATCTTAAACTCAAAACTTAAATTAAACAGCGGCCGAACCCACTATAAATAGAAGATGGGTCTAGTTCGTTACACATTTCGTAACGAACTAGCCACCCACTTCGTTACATTACATTTAACAAATAAACTTAATGAAACACCCCCTGATTCGATAACCATCCTTAATGAATCAGGATGATCTTAACTTAAGGTCTTGTTCGTTAAACATCCTTAACGAACTTGACATGTCCTTTAACGAACTAGCTTAAATATAAATAACTTTTACATTTAATAAACGATAAATAAAAAATGATAAATACAAAGACTCGAGACGCAAAACCGTGTACTAACAGACACCCCCTCGTCTTGAGCTCTTTGTCTTTAAATTACTTGAAGCGTCTTGTTTGCCAATCTCTGCAGCTGTGAATTCCATGTTTATGACACACACGAACAACGCATTGAAATTGCATTGCTCGGTCATACTCTTCACTACGCTCTATCAATATCTTATTCTTAAATAGCACGTCATTATGGGTCTCCGTTAAATTCACAAGCCACATCGTATCAATGATCTTTATCAGCTCGGTTTTTAAGCCTTTACCCAATACAATAACGGCCTCGCCAGTCTGGTTGGCGTAGTACCAGCGGTTGAAACATAAATACATGTGTTGATTCATTGTCTTCACCGACACACGCTTCATGGTCTTTAGCGGCTTTACCTTAAGAACCTACTTCCTCCAATCGGTCCTTAGATCAATTTCATCGATACGCTTACACGGAATTTGCGGTGTAAGGAACTTAAACCCATGATTGACCTCAAACAGCAGATGTTTGTGAAATCAATCTGCACGTTGAACTCCCCCACGGTTTATAAAAGGACGGTACGCCAATGTCCGCACGTCCCATCTTGGTAACGAATGAACGTCAGTAATCTTCGCATAATACTGAACACCCTTCTCCCATTTGATAATACATACATTAAAATCATAATCAAACAACCACGAAACAATATCACCTTGAACTTTAGATACAGCCTTGAAGGAGGTCATCTGATTTGCTTGAGCTCAAGCAACAACTTCAACTTTCTGCTCTTTATCCACATACCGGAATGCATCAATAATCTTATGAGAATTCTTGTACCGATAAGCAAACCATTCTTGAATGTCAGCAACAAACGGATCAGGCTTTGAATCAAATCTTGTATCAACAACATTCTTGCCCTTGGAAATCTTCTCCAGATTGTCTTCTCCTGCTTTGACCATTTCCTCAGTAAATATAGGACCACCCTGATCAACATTAGTGTGGTGAAATAAATCAGGGTATTCCTCAGCAGTCATGTCCTTGATCTACACTTCCTCATCCTCATAAATAAACGCCGTACTCATCTCAACAGTCGGATCATTTAAGATCTCTTCATCATTTTCAACCTCCACATCGTCCTTAGCCTCTAACACGGTTCATTCATCATCATTTAGACCAAGCAGTATGAAAAGCTGCTCTCGTGTTAGTGACCTCTCAACAAACTGTCCTTCCTCAACCTCATTTGCATTAACAATGCTTCTTACCACCCCAGCACCATCAACAAAGATGAAAGTATCAGTTTCGATCATCTTAATGGGTGTAGCAGTTGTAGTATCATGATAAGCGATGATCTGTTTTCCTAAATCACCAGTTTCACTTGTACCAGCACCTGAAGCCGAGTCGTGAATTTGTTTAGGCTCACTTCCCCCAGTACCAGAAGCATCTGGATCTTGCTCATCTTTCTTGAGCTTTTTCAGTTCATCGTCCTTGCATGTCAGTTGCAAGATAAGATCCTCTTGCTGTTTTATTTTCACCCCCTGAGATTCAGCAATCTCACGGAGGGCATTTGTCTCCTTTTGACAGAAAGATACATAACTGACCAGCTTCTTTTGGATCTCCAACATGCGTTCTTGAGTCATTCAGTCAACAGACATTTGATTTTCATACAAATGAAGTAGACTCAAGACCATGTTCATCTGTTGATCATGAGACATTGCAAGTAAAGAAGAAGTGATTGGTTGAACAGGTCCTTGAGGTCGGTTAAGCCTCAAATATGAGAAATCCATAGGTGGTGGAGGCATCACCATCGATGTAGGAGAGACCACCGAAGTAGTAGTTGAAGGACTTGGTATTGTAGATAAAACTGATTGAGGAATCATACCAAGCCTTGGATCCGTCGTAAGCGTGGTCGTCAAAATTAATTCTGGGGTGCTAGTAGTAAGCGGCACCGCCGGTCTTTGAGGAGCGGACGACCTTGGAGGTTGAACTCCAAATGAGATGCCAGCACCAGCCGACACTCGTCGCTTAGACGACTCTTCACCCACCAATTCTTTTCCTTTTTTTTTCTTTTGCGTTGAGTGCCTATAGTAGCATCTAAAGCAGCCTCAACCGCAGCTTGTTGTTCAGCATGGGCATCACCATCACCACCATTACCACCATCACCATCATTACCACCATCATCATCACCCTCGTTCCCACCTTCTCTTTCCTCACGCTCGGAATCCGTTTCATCGTGGATCCAGCGATCATTGGGAGGACATAAATAGTCTGGATTCACCAGATAACCAACCAAACTTTGGTACGTGGTTGAGGAGTCTGACGG
This sequence comes from Bidens hawaiensis, assembly GCF_021521415.1. Lineage (NCBI taxonomy): Eukaryota > Viridiplantae > Streptophyta > Magnoliopsida > Asterales > Asteraceae > Bidens > Bidens hawaiensis. The sequence goes on from NW_027502801.1 coordinate 16,355, forward strand.
TACGAATTCATCCTACGTATAGTATCATTGAGACGTGTTTGATCGAGCACCAAATAACGTATATCATCTTGAACGAACAACTGAATGAAGCGAGGGTACATCAAGAACTTTACACATCGCTTCACAACAGTACAAATATCTTTGAGATGATCGAATATCATTTCAAAGTAGTTGAATGGTTTATTTAGAACCAAATCAACGAAAGCCGATTGAAGTATGATTCGGCATTCGTCGAAACCCCCTTTACGTCCACGAAGGAAATGAATAAGAACGTGTAATAAATACTTATAAGGTGGACACAATTATGCCTTGTTAAACATGGACTCATCAAGGTCACTATAATAAAATACTCGTCCAAACAGTCCTTTGATTAGCTCATTGTGGTACTCACTCGGGTCATCAATCGTATCATCTAATCTCAGCACCCTTCGAATAGACTCAGTTGATTCCACAATTGGTCTCATATCCACCTCCGCCACAATGTGATTCTCAACTTCCACATATCTTGTTGTATTGCAAAATTGACGAACGTTGCTAAATCGGACATCAGGATTAGCAGTGATGGCATAATGAATACGTGAACGGCGTAAGAACTCCAACATCCCACCAAAAATGTTCTCATCAGCAGAATTTGCATCAACAAAGGCACAAACATTATGTCATTTGTCATATGGAACCATAGGAATATCTAGTGCTTGTTGTTGTTGTTTTGATGCATCAGCGGGAGGATCTTGATCCAAGTTATCAGCCATTGAACTCTATAAACAAATTCGGGAGTAAGTGACGGTGAATAATAATATTTATATAAGTAATATATAATTAAAACTTTAAAAGGTGAATAGTGAGACGAACCGCCTTCACAACTTCCTATATAGTCTGACACACAAATTTTTCAAGGTAACGAATCGCCTGATTCGTTTGAATTTTAAAATAACGAATCAGGTGATTCGTTATCTAAAATTAACACATGGCATAATGAATTACAAGTAGTTCGTGAAAATCTTAACTAATTAGAAGCCATTCTTTACAGAGTGGCGGAATTGAAGTTAACGAATTGGAGTTGAATTCGTTATAAATGACTTTAATCCGTTAAAACTTAACGAATCACATGTAACGAATTACATTATGTAATTCTAAAATTAAATAATTAAATTAATTAAATCAATTAATTTAAATACTAATTAAATAAGAAAACCAAATAACTTAGATGAATCACCGAGAACCCATATCTTGATGATCGAATACCTTAATGTGTTTTACGTTTTGAAACACTTAACTTAATAAGAAATAAATAATATGTAAAATGAGAAGTAAAATCTTTTTGGTATTTTGAATATTTGTTAACGAAAAATATTTACCAGAAAAATATCCGGAAGTTAAAATGGAAAACAGGAAAATATTTTTGTGTTTTTGTATGAGTTTTCAAAAACAGTACATATTTTTGGATTTTTGGTGAGTTTGAGCAGAGAATCATATTGACCAAATTGCCCTTCCATCAGAGTTTTATGTTTCAGCCATATTGTAACTGGGTTTAGTCGGTCATTGGTATTGTTGTCCACTTAAATCTTATAACAAACCTTCAAACGTTTTTGTGATATGATTAATAGTTCAATTAGAGCACATAATATCCGAAACTATCAGCCTCTAATCTCGGTTCAAGCTTAATTTGATTTTTGCCATATCACCCCAACTTGACTTAAACCATTATCATGTTGATCAAAATTTGAATTTTATAGAAATTTATGAGCAATGCATTGAGTTTTCTTTACTATGAGTGAATATGCACGAGTCCATCTGTCGGCTTACATACCATGTATCCCATGGGGTCCGTTTCTTAATTGTATTGATACGCGCATGGGAGGAACAAATGTATGACTAACAATGGAATTTAATCAAGTCAGTAATTTAGAATGTACGAGGTACAGCAGTGATCAAGTTTAATGACTTTGGGTTTGCTCTAAAAGCGAGTGAAATATCCATGCATATGAATACCCAGATGATTAAGCCGCATAAAGACTCATGGTGTCCAGAACCTCAACGCTTGTTATTTGCTTTATTTTATTTTTGGGTGATCAAACAAATATAGGGCTTGAGTATGATAGGTTATTACATTTCTACCATCCTCACCGAGATTTTGGCTAGAGACTAACACCTCTTTCAATTTGGCATTTCTTTATGTTTATATCGCATACTTTGCTCTAACAGTTTGTTTAAGATCTACCAATGCACCAATGCAATTATGCACACAGTCTTATAAGCTTATTTCTTGCTGTATATGGGGTCAAAATAATCAATGTACTATCATTTTCTCTTTTTGCTTCAAAAAACTCAAAATTTTGTGTAGCATAAAACAAAATGAATTCAATCACCCCAGTTACATTAAGTCTATAAATTAATGGCTATTCTATCAATTCAACAAGTAAATAATAGGACCAAGACATGCAAGCATGCTCCACTAACTTATATAACCAACATAAGTTTCAGCGAGAAAATAAAGTAAAACGCATAACGAACGCCCCAACTACTTTCCATTTTCAGGTGAATGGCTATCCCAAGCATTTACGAGTAAATCTCAGGACCAAACCTATACAAGTATATGTCCTTCAAATATGAGTAATTGACATACTTTTCAGCGAACGTATGTAAAAATCTTTTTTGTTTTTCTCTATAGATACTAAAAACACAATCTTTTTGTCTTTTCAATTTTCTTATAAACAAAAATTTCACAATCTTTTTGAATTTTCGGATTTTTCTATACAAACTGAAAACACAATCTTTTTTGTCTTTTTCAAGATTTTAAAATGTTTTTGGATTTTCAAAATATTTAAAAGAAAAACATGAAGAACAAGAAAACCACAATATTTTTGTAATTTTAATATTTTCAAATGTTTATGGATTTTAAAATATATTTTATGTTTTTGGGTTTTATCTATACAAAGAAAAAGCACAATATTTTTGTGTTTTCTATTTTTCACCCCCTAAAAACCAAAAACCAAAATAAAATTTAAAAGAAAAAGAAGCAGAAAATTAAGATAGTTATCCTTGTTTCAGGATATCAGCAAGGGTTTTCAATCCATTTAAACCAAGCAAAAATTAAAAATGAGTTTTGTCAAAGGCTTTGGTAAATAGATCGGCTTTCTGAAAATCAGTATGTACTTTCTCAAGGTCTATTAATTTCATTTCAAAACAATCCCGTATGAAATGATATCGAAATTCGATATGTTTCGTTTTAGAATGTTGTACAGGATTTTTGGTGATGATAATGGCAGCAGAGTTATCAATCAAAATAGGAGTAGTAAGAAATTTCAAACCATAGTCGCGCAGATGTTGTTGAATCCACCAAACCTGGGAACAGAAACTCGAGGCTGCAACATATTCTGCCTCAACAATTGAAGTCGATAGCGTCGTCTGCTTCTTACACTACCAGGAAACAAGCCGGTTTCCTAAGAATTGACACCCTACCGTAGTTGATTTGAAGTTAATCTTGCAACCTCCGTAGTCCGAGTCTGTAAAGGTGGTAAGTTCAAAGTTATCGTCCTTGGGGTACCATAACCCGATGTCTGGATTTCCCCTCAGATACTGAAGAATAAGCTTGACCGCTGCCAGGTGAGTCACTCAGGGATTAGCTTGAAACCTAGCACAAAGACAAACAACAAACATAATATCAGGGCGAGAAGCCGTTAGATACCTTAAAGATCCGATCATTGCACGATAGAGGGTAGGATCATCGGTGTCCTTCAATTCATCCGGTGATAAATTGTGACCCACAGGGAGAGGAGTTGAAGGATTTTTCCGTCAATTACCTTGAATAGGCTCAAGACATCGTTCACATATTTGGTGAATAAAAATTCCGTTCGCAGACTGGTGAACTTGCAACCCTAAAAAGAAGTTCATCTCTTCCATCGAGTTCATCTCGAACTTTGTTTGTAATGACTTCTCAAACTCCTTACATAACATGTCGTTTGTAGACCCAAAGATAGTGTCGTCGACATATATCTGAACGAGGTGAAGATCATCACCAACAGTCTTATTAAATAAAGTGCAGTAGACAGTCCCTCGCTTAAAGCCATTATCAGTCAGATGGTCGGCGAGCGTGCCATACCAAGCTCTTGGGGCTTGATGTAGACCATACAGGGCCTTGTTTAATCGATAAACTCGGTCCGGATAATCAGGATCTTCAAAGCCAGGAGGATGTAAGACAAACACTTCCTCGTGTAAATTACCATTGAGAAAAACACCTTTAACATCCATTTGATAGACCTTGATATTCTTGTAAGCTGCATAAGCCAGAAAGATTCGTATAGACTCCAATCTTGCAACCGGAGCTTATACTTCAGTGTAGTCAATACCCTCTTGCTGATGGAAACCTTGCAGCACTAATCGTGCCTTGTTTCTCACGATCACACCACGATCGTCTTTCTTATATTTAAATACCCTCTTAGTCGGAATAGCCTTCTTGACTCGAGCAGGTTTATCAATAAGCTCCCAAACACCCAAACGTGCAAACTGCTGTTATTCTTCTTGCATGGCTTCTACCCAAGATGTATCTTTGAGTGCCTACGAGTCGGCATCGGCTCAACTTGGGATAGAAAATAAGTGAATTTTGCAAGATTTACGATTCCAGATGAATGTAAATCTGCATAAGCTCACAATACATTATTATCATTCGATGAAGCAACTTGATGGCGTGTTTGAACGCCCACATCAAGTTCTCCAATGATGTTTTCCTGTGGATGATAATTATGAATCCGAAGAGTGGGATTCTTAGGAACATAAACATTTTCGAATAAGCTCAGAAGATGAATTATCACTTTCAACTGTATCAGCAACATTCGGAGTATCGTCAGACGAAGTAGAAGCATTATCAGAATAGGTGTTTGATCTTTTTAACTCATAAATAGAACCCATGAGTATCTTGAATAATCATCGGTAACTACATGACAATACCAATCTCCATAGATACTAGCAGGATTCACAGGATCAAAAAGATCCATATGAAGTCGTTCAAGAGGAGTATCAATGGAATTCAATAACTTAGACGGATGTGACTTTTTCTTCTATTTTCCTTTCTTGCAAGCAACTCAGTAATCAGATAATTTAAAGTTCTTCAAAGAAACGCCTTCAACTAAGTCATTCGCCATTAAATAATTCATCTTTCGAACATGAATGTGACCCATTCTACGATGCCATAGAATAGAGTCCTTCTCGGTTGCTTTTGAGGCAAAACATGTTCTATTGAAACTTCACTTTTCACAGTAATTCACTTTTTCAAACGTAATGTGACCATTTGAAACTTCACCTTCTTGTGTTATCATTCCCCTAGAATTCCCATCAAAAGCCACATAACCCCCTTGAATATTTCTCACATTTGTTAAGTGGTTTAGATTTCCAGTGATATGACGAGAACATCCACTATCCATTATCCAGTTTTCACTAGACATGGTCTTGAATGTACCCAACACACAAAATAAAAGTGATTAGTTCAAAAAGGCAGCCCAGGCCTTGGGCACCTTTTGAGTTTCTCTTGGAAAATTAACTTGAATAGAATTCAACTGTTGTCTTAGATAGGCAGCTTGAACGACATTTGAGTTCACGTTTTTGCATATTGGCTCGATTGGAACAAACTTTGTTTTTACTTGACCATGTGTTTCATTCACATGAATTACCTTACATTGATTCACGTTTGAAAACATGATGTGAGTTTCATCATCACATGACACAGGTCGTTTCAGAATCTCCTTTATCACAGGAACCGGTTTTGATTGGTCCTTGACAAACGGATGAAGGTTCTGAGATTTCTTCTGGCCAAAGTTTCTCACCACATGACCTTGTTATCCACACAAAAAGCAACTTCGCATATCTACAAGATCATGTTGAGATTTGGCAAAAACTGATGCCATAGAAGGTTTATGACTCACATTCTTAGTAAAACTCTTGGCCAGATCATCAGACGATACAAGCTTCTATTTCATATAAAAGTCAAGGTTTGAATAGTTCAAAAAACTTTGAACCATGTTAGTTCCAGTTGATTTCACAAAATTAACCTTTTTAGCATGTTTTAACAATTTCTTAGCTTTAATCAATGGGTTTGATGAGTTTGATGTTTTGGCACAAGCATATTGACGTTCAAGGTCTTGTATCTTGGAGTTTCATTGTTGAAAACGCTTTCAATTAGCTAAGGTTTGATAATGCTAATCGGAATGTCTTTCTTCGTGAACATCGTGTCACTTCTTTTCAACTTAAACACACGACCAGTTGTCGGCATGGAAACAGTAGGATTGATAAAGCGCATAAAATCCTCATCAGAAATATTAGGCTTTTCTGGTTTCTTAGCCTTCATAGGTTTAACCTTAACTTGGTCTTCTTCTCACACATGAGTTGTGTGTGAACCATACACGGCCTCCTAAAATTCATGAGATTCACAAAGAATGTGATTAGAACTCGGAATGTTCTATTTTTGTGTATAATCTCAGGTTCAAACACATCCTCAATAATCACTTTTTCAACATTTTCAACAAATAATTTGTTGCTTTCAACATGAGTTTTTTGAATTGTAGGTTAGGCTTTAACAGTTTTCAGAAATTACAGGTTCTTTAACAATCACATCCTCTTCTTTCCTAGCAAAAGGATTTGCTTTATAATCATTTTGAAAAGGTGCTGGAATTTCAACAAAACCTATAACCTTTTTCGAATCTTTTTGCTTACCAGATACTTAGATTATTTCGCTTAGAAAAAAGGAAGAGTTTCTAAGTTTTCCTAACTTGTTCTTTAACTCAAGAACTTCATTCTCAAGCTCGGCTATCTTTGAACGATGTTTCGAAATTTCTTGAAACTTTTGATCATTTAGTGTCATTTTAACTGATAACTCAGCCTTTAGATCATGGTTACTTGTCGACAAAGCTTCAATCTTCTCTCGAGATCTCATTTGAGATTCAAGAGATTGTCAATAAGTATCTTTTAGTGCAGCAATTTCTCTCACTAAATTATCATTATGATTTTTTAAAGACTCTAACTTAGGTTTGTTAGTCTCATATTCAACACAAGTTACTTTAGCAGACAAATTAGCAGTGATAGAAGGACTAACCTCATTGATCTTAGCCATGCAACCAAACGTGGTTGGAAGCTTTTCACATGAATAATAAGAATTTGACTCAGAATCATTATCTGACGATAGCTAACTTCCGCTTGCATCTTGAAAAACATCATTTTTCATGAACATAACCAAATTGGCTTGATTGTCATTGCACAGTAGTCATTGTGACCAATCAGTTCCATCCAAATCAGTCAGCATAGCTTGTGACCCAGAAGATGACGGTTTCTCTTCAGCATCATCGCATCGTTTTCCAAAAGAGCTTTGATCTTGATTACGAGGACTAGTATACTCCTTCTTCGATTTATCACACTCTTTTGCGAAGTGTCCGAACTCTTGGCAGTTATAACACTTCACCTTCAATTTATCGAACCCAACTTTCTTGTTCAAAGCAGGAAGATCTTTTCCGGCTCTCAGCATAAATCTTTTAACCTTACAAACAATCATCGCCATGTTCCATTTCAAATCCATAATATCTAAGTCATATGGATCAATCTGATCGTAGTCTTCATTAGTCAAATCACTAGTAGCAATCTTGCTACTCACCAGATTTTCATATGATGTAATGAAGGCTGTAAAAAAAAAAAGCAAAGTTTTGTTCAGCTTCCTTCATATTTACAATCGGTGGTGGTGAAAATTGATTTGTAGAAGATGAATTTCCAGATCCACCAGAAGCACCAGGTAATCCAGAACTTCCAGCAGTATAGAAACATGCTCTTGGATCACTATAGATAGTTGTCGCATTCTCACTTCCATTTTGTGCAAGAAATGCAGTGACTGGAGAGGTGGTTGAACTCAAGGGCACACTCCCTTCATAAAAAGCAGGATCTTGATTATCCTTTGAGGACTTTTGACATTTTGAGTTCGTATTCTCTTGCTTTGATCTTTTGCATGAATTCGGATGTTGTCAAGTCTTCATTGTTGAAGTAATTGTTTTCTTTAAGAACCATTAAAAACGTAGAATAATAATTTGGTAAAGCACTCTTGATGGTATCAATCTTCTCAACTTCAGAAGTTTCCAACTTCATCTTGTCCATCTCGGCTATCAGGTGATTAAACCTTGTTGTCATCTCCTCGACAGTTTCTCCCTTAAGTAAATAAAAGTTCCTAAATTGAAACTTTAGCAAGACTGTCTTGCTTTCAGCGGTGTTACCCATACTCCTCATACGATTGTGTTGGAATAACGAAGAACAAATCTTTATGCTACCAACTAGATGAAAGATGTTTTCAGGTAAAGCCATTGTAGGAGTAGAGTAGGCTTTTGTTTCAATTTCCAATGCTTTATTTTCTTCTTGAGAGTATTGAGAGATACTTTAGGTGTGAAACCGATAATCTCATCTCCAATCATCGGAACGGTATATACCTCATCCAGGCAATACGAACAATCAGGGTGAACCGATCCTAGATGAGCACGGAAACGGGGTTCCCACTTAGCAAAATCGCTAAATTTCATTAAACGTGGACATTTTGAATGTGAACCGATCTCGGTGTCCAGTTGCAACATTTGTTGCATTAACATATTTTGGGAAGCTAAAGCATATATACCAACCATTTTGAAAAATGACAAGACAAGCAAACTTCAAGGGTTAAATTTGAAAACTTTTAACGAACTGTGAACAGTAACGAATTTTGAACAGTAACAAATTAGAAACAACTTTAACGAATCTGTGAGTTTAACGAATCTGGAACAGTATCACATGAACTGGTTATAACAAACTAGTCAACGAATTAAATCAAAATAACGAATCAAAGTTAACGAATTAGATTGACGAAATATGTTAACGAATCAGGTGGTTCCTTTAACGAATCAAGTAAGTGTAAGCTTAGCGAATTAAGGTAACGAACTGCATAGTTTCCTTAACGAATCACTAAGTCATTGTTAATGAATTAGGTGGCGAATCAAGATGACAAATTAGCTACAGTTGATAACGAATCAACTATAACGAATTAGGTTTTTAAAATGGTTGTAACCAACTCTGACAACTATTGCCACGTGGCAAAAGTTGTTCGAAAAAAAGTTAACGAAGTGGGACACGTGTCTTACGAACTGGAAGACACGAATGAGAGAGAATAACGAATTAAGTAACGAATTGGTGAATAGTGCTTAACGAATTGGCAAAGTTTTAACGAATCTTCAAAGTTATATGAAATCTTCAAATCTTCATCTGGAATTTCCAGATTTTGGACAAAAATAAGAACACCAAACTAAAACCCAAATTTGTACTACTCTTCTAATATTACACCAAATCGTTTACTCAACATATCAAAACACTCGTAACATCATCGCGAATCCAAACTAAATCATTACGTAACAAACTAACACTTATCTCGAATCCAATTGAACCAAAACCGATCCCCTGTTTTGGCCAAAACCAAATCCAAAACGCACAATAACACAAATCAATCCAAAACACAATTCCAACTCACAAATCCTTCCCAATACCTTACCAAACACGGATCCAATACAATTAATCCATAACTCAATCAAATCACACTGAATTTGATCCAAACACAAACCGAAACAAAATAATACCAAAATAACAATTGTTAGTTCTTAATTAACGAATTAACAGTCAAATCAAGAGCAATCGGGCAACGGAAAGCTCTGATACCACTAGTAGAACCCTCCGATCTATATCAGATCTAAGGTTCAATAACTATAAACAGATCTACTTCATGATGCTCTATAATGATTATGTATTTTAATGTTATGTATTAGTATTAGTTATATAGATATGTCCATATATATTATGGAGATATTAATTAAGATGAAGCTTGAGAGAACAATCGGGCAGAGGTTCGACATCTTAAACTCAAAACTTGAATTAAACAGTGGCCAAACCCACTATAAATAGAAGATGGGTCTAGTTCGTTACACATTCCGAACGAACTAGCCACTCACTTCGTTACATTACATTTAACAAATAAACTTAACAAAACACCCCCTGATTCGTTAAACATCCTTAACGAATCTGGAGGATCTTAACTTAAGGTCTAGTTCGTTAAACATCCTTAACGAACTAGACATGTCCTTTAACGAACTAGCTTAAATATAAATTTTTACATTAAATAAACGATAAATACAAAGACTCGTGAAGAAAAACCGTGTACTAACAAAAACCTACTAAACCCATGAACAAATCGGGTCCTATAATCAGCTCAACCTTTAATAACAAAACAAAACCATAGATTATAACAATGAGATGGTAAATCATGAAGGTTTTGGCCCGATTCATTTCAAGATTGGTTTTTGAAATGATTCTATGGTTTGCTTCTAACCCCTAACCCGAATTTGACTTGTGATGGCTAAATCGAACCCTAGAATCAAAAAAGAACAAGAATTGACATAAATTTTAAATGGAATCTAAAGATTGAAGTGAAAATTGGTGAAATTAGGGCTCGGTCGTCAGTTTTTTCTTCAAATGGATGGTTGGTGTGTGAGTTATGAAAAAAAGAAAAACTTCTTTTGATAAAAAAAAGGGTTCTATACTATAGCTCTGGGTATGGCCCCGTGTTGGGTGTGTCATACCCCCGTGTTGCGGTGTGCAAACTTGAAATTTTCAAAATTTTAACATTTTTTCGAACCTAACCCTTGTTTAACGACCAAAACTTGTTCAAATGAAGATAGGTATTCATAAACACAAAGGAACACTAGGATATCATTAGTTAAAAATACTACACACTTAGGTTTTTCATAAAAATACGAATACGCACGGTTGAACTAGCTAAAAAGTGAGCCTAGGGGAAAAAACTAGGCTCTCAACATCTAATTGCCTAGAACCTCTACCTAAAACCACTTCAACCGAACAAGTCCTGAATGTGAGTGAGAACTTTTTCGGTGGCCAAAAGTTCAGTTAGTTTTTGGTTCACTTTTTTAATTTCTCGGTTTAGAAAGTCAAGCGTTTGGTTATTGATTTCTCGAGCAGAGAACATGGAATTGGATTTGCTCATTGATTTCCCTTAACTCCATTTTCTTATTCCCACCGATTAGGTTAGTTTTAGGAGACGTTATTCTACAAGAAGGTTCATTTCCATGAGTTCACTGATGATTTCATGAAGCCTGAGTAGCATTTTTGTTTTGGTTGGAGGTCGAGTTTCGGTTCATGGTTGAAGAGGGACGAGGTTTCGTTGATCTCTTGAGAAGGCATTTTTAGAAGATTATGACTAAAAATGGTTTTGGTTAGGTACAAGGAATGTGAATGCAAGGTCCCAAATTATAGCCAAACAGCTCGGAAACGCCCTTGTGCTGGAAGAGCACGGACCCGTTTCAGACCTGTTAGTCTGTTATGAGTTGGATTGAACTCATATTTGTGCAATGATGATCCCAACCCGCATATCATGACCACGACCATGTGCTAAGTGAAGCACGGGCCCTTTTTGGATAGCATATATATACAATTCCAAGTTTAGATAAGGTCCTAGAAAGACCCTATTTCCCTTCTTGTTCAGCTTTTGCAATGGAGGATGGTTACCTATGACACTTCTTCGATTGGTCCATCGATGTATGGATTTAGCCAATGATCGTTGACTTTGATTGTGTGTCCATTGGATTGAGATCCTAACTGTTCCATAGTCAAAAACTTTTTCAACTATGTATGTACCTGTCCAATGAGACTTCAATTTCCCTGGGAAAATACGTAAATGAGTGTTATATAACAATACATGATGGCCAATTTGGAATTGTTTGTTTCCATCTAGATTGGCATCATGCAAATGTTTAGTCTTCTCTTTGTTTGACCAGCAGTTCTCGTATGCCAAGCTTCTCAATTCCTCCTGTTCATGAATATGATCGATCCGATTTTTATTTGCGGCAACAGAATCAAGATTCACAGCTCGAAGAGCCCAATGCGCTTGGTGTTCTAATACAACTCATAGATAATATGCTTTTCCATTAACAAGTTTGAATGGTGTTGTCCCTACGGGGATCTTATAAGCGGTGCGAAAAGCCCATAAAGCATCATCTAACTTGTTAGTGCATCATTTGTTGTCCACGGTTGATCGAAGAGGCTATGGGCAATTTAGTCAATAGGCTATAATGTAATATGGATTCACTATGAATTGTATAGTGAATGGGGTCCATTCATTAGATTAACTGCCTCATTCGTTAGCCTAGGAGAACAATGTCTATGAGTGTAGCGAATGTAGCTCATTCATTATTTAAAGATGCCCATTCGCTATGGATGTAGAGAATGGGAGCTCATTAGTTAATGGGATCACCCCATTTGTTAGTGATGTTAACGAATGCAGTCTGGGCCTATAAATAGGCAGATCCTATTCACATGAGCTAAGAGATCTATGCCATATTGATTCCCAGAGTAACGTTATGCTGTCGAATTCTTTATAGAATCGAGCTTAACCGTATGTAATGTATGAAAAATAATATAATAAATAAAGTATTGTTAATGTAATCGTCTCGTGTACGTATCATGTTATGTGATTAGATATTTCTAAAGGATAAATATCTTCCTCAATTGTATCAGAGTAGGTCTTGCTCCTGATACGTACCAATTTCGTTGTGATTTTGATCCGAGACGTGTTCTTCATGTTCTTCAAATTATTGTTCTATTTGATCGATTTTGGATTGATTCAGTCGATAATTAATTAAATTAATGTATGACTGGTGTCCCTGATTGATATCCGCATCTTCGTAATGTATTTTGTTGGTTTAATATGGTGATTTGAATATGAATTGCTTCAATCAGCCATTGACGGCCATGGATGAAGATGTTACTGTTTGATTTCAATTCATGATGATTAAGTGTATTCTTGATGAAAATGATGATTGAATAAAGTTCGTAATGTATTTTCGAAGCTTCGTTAAAGATTTGGAATATTGATTTAAGGATCTTATGAAGATTTGAAGATTTCGGTGATGATAAACGTTTTTCCGGCTACTGTAGCTGATTTTTCCAGCGAAGTGCGCTTTTCTGGTGGCTACAGTAACCGCTCCAATGGCTCAATCCTTAAATCACTGTTCTCATTCGTTATGGGTTCTTGGTCATTCATTAAGGATTCCTACCATTTGTTGATCTTAACGCATAAGCTTATTTTTTAATGGGTTAACGAATGAGAATACGTATTGCGAATAAGATCCATTCATTCATGTGTAACGAATGTGGACTGATTTTAATGTATGTGATCATTCCTTCAATGGGTAACATGTAAGGACAAGTTTAGCGAATGAAGATACTTTTTTAGCGAAGGAGAGTGTGGTTACCAAATATGATCAGGTTAAGGTATGTGAATCTCGAATGAAACCTCATTTGTTCATAGAAGCGTAAAAAAAATTAGAAATCTTTTATTCAACGAAATTTTATAGGGGTATTCCTAATATGTGGAGCACTCTTCTAAAAAGTTTTGGCGACATTTTCCTTGCTAACTTTTCACGAGTGTCTACAGGTCGACTCTTAATTTAAACTTTTCCCCCATTGGCCACGATTAATTTAAAGAGGAGTTTACCATTTTTTTTATGTTTGCTAAAGACCTTGCTGAATTTGGCAGGAAATGGGGGAGATAAAAGATAAAAATTTCAAAGGAGTTTATTTGGCTTATATCTTCCTATGTTTGCAAGTATTTCTTGAAACATTACTACGATTCAGGTGGTAATTCATGATTGCGAAGCTACGTTTGAATGGGCTCAAGACTACAATTGTTCTTCGATTGTTGATTAATTTGTTCGAGATTAAACCCTGATTAAGTAATATACAAGTGTCTGTTCATTTACTTCTTTCTGAAGGACTTTGATCCTGAAAATTTTGGCTACAAGTATTCGGCAGATTACTTCTATTGAAGGGGACAATTCTTGGATGGGTTGATCTTGTTGAAGAAAGCAATATAAGTCTTGTCTTGGGATTGAAGAATCTTATTGTTCGAGATTGATTATTAGATGTTGGAACTATGTATCATATGCCTAGAACATTTGTGCATCCAAGCGAATGGGATGTAAAAGAGCTTTAAATAATTAATCTGGGATACACGTTATCAAGAGAGTGAAGACCGAAGTGAAATAACTTGAATGATTTGCTTGTTCATGAAGATATGTGACGAGGTGAAAGGTAAAGATAATTTTGTCTTACCGGTACTGATGGATAGCTGATGACTAGATGCTAATTGTTGGAAGATTGAACCATATCATATGCTAGTTGGATGATCAGGATGATCACCTTGATTAGAATGGGATTCCAACTCAGCACCTTTTGAACATTTTGAGTGAGATTTTGAGAAGAGTTGCTCTTTGGAGAGCACAGTACGATGAAAGTTGTAAGCTGTGTTCGGGGGGGAGTTATTGTCTATCGTTGGCCTCTATGGTAGAATCAGTCGGGGGACCTGAGAGGCGGTGGTTTACCATGCCGCGGATGTCAGCGGTTCGAGTCCGCTTATCTCCAACTCGTGAACTTAGCCGATACAAGGCTATATGATAGCACCCAATTTTTCCGATTCGACGGTTCGATCTATGATTTATCATTCATGGACGTTGATAAGATGCTTACTATGAGGGGGAGATCTATATGAGAGGCTACAAGTTATTGGTTTGATGAAAAACATAGATATTGTCTATCTGCACAAGCCCGAGAATCATTAGTCAAGGTGGAGTTTGTTAATGTATTAACCGTGACTGATGATTTGCAGTTAAAGTATTTGAAAACTACTGAAAAGGGGGGGGAGTCTATTAGTGCATGATTTATTTTCCGCGGGTGATCGAAGAGTCTAGGGGTAGTATAGTCAATAAGCTATAATGTAATACGGCCCATTCGCTATGAATTGTATATCAAATGGTGTCCATTCGTTATTTTAACTGCCTCATTCGTTAGCCTAGGAGCACATTCTCTATCAGTGTAACGAATGTAGCTCATTCATTATTTAAGGATGCTCATTCGCTATGGAATGTATGTAATGAGAGCTCATTCACTAATGGGATCACCCCATTTATTAGTGACGTTAACAAATGGGGTCTGGGCCAATAAAAAGGCAGGTCCTATTCACATGAGCTAAGAGATCTGTGCCATATTTATTCCCTGAGGAATGTTATGATGTCGGATTCTCTCTAGAACCGAGCTTAACCGAATATAATGTAAGAACATTAACATAACCAATAAAATATTGTTAATTTAATCGTCTCGTGTACATGTTATGTTATGCGATTAGATCTTGCTAAAGCATAAATAGTTTTCTCAATTTCTACCCAATTTTTGCAGTTTAACCCAATAGTCATTTCGAGGATTCTCTTGATTCCTCGGGTTGAGACTTCTACCTGCCCACTGGTTTGTGGGTGATATGGTGTTGCTAAATGATGGTGAACTCCATATCGTGAAAAAACTTTATCCATCCGGGCATCGCAAAAATGGGTACCCCAATCACTGATTAGGGCTTTTGGTGTCCCAAGTCATGAAAATAAGTTTTTCATAAATTTGATAACAACCCGAGCATTGTTGGTGGGAAGGGTTTGTGCCTCTACCCATTTAGAAACATAATGGACTACTAATAGGATGTACGTGTTTCCTAATGAGTTTGGAAATGGCCCCATGAAATATATTCCCCTTACATCAAAGACTTCACAATTTCGAATGCCCTTTTGAGCCATCTCATTCTTGGATGAGATGTTATCTGCTCTTTGACAAACATCGCATGCTTGGATCAAAGCATGTGCATATTTGTATATGGTGGGCCAAAAGAATCCTATATCAAACTCTTTCCTACCTGTGGTGGCTATGTTGTGGTGTCCGCCAATTGGTCCTTCGTGTCCATGTTTGAGAATATCTATGGTTTCCTTTCCTGACACATCAATGAATGACCTGATCAGCTCCTATCTTAAATAGGAAAGGATCTTCCCAAAAGTAAAACTTAAGATCGGAGAAGAGTTTCTTCCGTTGTTAATGAGTAGTCCTTTTCTCATGATTCCACATGTTAAGTAGTTGAAAAATCAGCAACCAAGGACTTTCATCCTATTCTTTCATAATTTCTTGGATATGCATAAGAACTTCATGAGGGATGTTTTCATTTATGTCATCCTTATGTTGGTCTTCTAAAGTTGGGCATTTTAAGCGGGAAGGATGATATGCGGCAACATTTAGTACTCCTCGCTTATCCTGGACTTCAATGTCGAACTCTTAAAGTAGCTGACTCCATCTGATTTTGGGCTTTGAATGTTGTTTGTTGAAAAGGTATCGAATGGCTGCAAGGTCGGTGTAAATTATGTTTTTGAAAGCACAAGGTAGGATCTAAATTTCTCAAAGGAAAAAACTGCAGCTATTAACTCTTTTTATAGTTGTGGTATAATTTTCTTGTGCATCATTCGAGTTTTACTAGAATAGTAAATTGGGTCAAAGTGCTTGTCTTTGCGTTGGACGAGTGCGGCTCTAACTGCAGCTTGCATCGCACATTATGTCGAATGGAAGGGTCCAATCAGGAGCAATCATGATTGGTGCTTTGACAAGTTTATCTTTAAAGATGTTGAACCCTTCAATACAGTCTTCATAGAAGAAAAAGGGTGCATCTTTCTCTAGAAACTTAATCACAGGTTGAGCGATTTTCGAGAAGTCTTTTATGAAGCGATGGTAAACACCTGCATGACCTAGAAAACTTCGAAGGGCTTTGACAGAAAATGGTGGAGGATGTTTGCAAATTGTTTCTATTTTTTCTCTATCAACATCTAGTCCTGCTTGAGATATTTTGTGACAAAGAACAGTACCTTCTTTAACCATAAAGTGGCATTTTTCCCAGTTGAGTACTAAGTTCACTTCTTCACACGTAGTTAACATTTTATGTAGGTCTTTAAGGCATTGATCCAACGGGTCTTCGAAAAGACAAAAGTCATCCATGAAAACCTCCATGGATTGCTCGATCATTTCCTATGAGACAAGGGATAGTTAAGCTCCCTAGATAAGTTATCTTTGGTGGTCGTTTCTTTTGAAGAATTGCTAAGAACTCCTCATTCAAGGTGACATGAAAAAGTTCCTCTAGCTTCCTATTGTTTGTGAGAACTTCTTTCTGAAATTTGGCATACTTAGGCATCTGAGCAATAGCTACTACAAAAGGGATGTCGATATAGACTTGTTTGAATAGTTCCAGAAACTTCCCGTACTGTTCTTCTAATCTTTCCTTCTTCAGCAGTCCATGGTACATAATAGGTGGAACAAAATTAATGACTGGTTCCTTTGGTCGTGCGGTACTTGCTGGGTCTAGCCTTTCTTGCACCTTCTCAGGAACTTCATTTTCTGAGACTTGTTCTGAATTTGGTAAGTCAATAGTAGTAGTTATGCCACTTCTTAGGGTAACAACATTTGTTATTGCATTTGGATTTGTAATGGTGTTTCTTGGAAGGGTACCAGGTGGTCTTTCAGGTAATTGTTGAGTAATATGTTTGATTTGAGTTTCTAGGTTCTGCAATGATGCTTGTTGGCTTTAATTCTGCTCGTTTTCTTCTTCATTGTTTTTTGCCATAATTTGTGTTAGAAATTATTCGATTCATGAAGTATTCTGGAATTGATTGATGCTGGAGCTTTATTCTTGGAATTGAGGTTTAGGCTGATATGTTTTATTCATCAGCCATTTGTCGAATCCGGTTGGGTTTTCTCTATTACCTTCTTCCTTAAAGCTGAAGTTCGGCTGGTTTCTCCAACCTGGATTATAGTCATTGAAAGTGTTATTCTGGTGGTTTACAAAATCAACTTTTTCCATTGCCATTAGGACTTTCTTGCAATCATAGTTTTTGTTTGATCCTCCACATTTGTCACAGCTGATTTTCATCTTTGCAAGCTTGGCTTACAACTCTTCGAATTTTTTAGAAAGTGCTTCAATCAGTGCGGTGACAAGAGTGTTGTAATTGGCATGGTGCATTCCTTTATGGGATGGAGTAGATCATTGGGTTATAAGTGAAACTCATCTTTGCTGCCTTCTCCGATATTTAGAATGCTTCATTTGGAGATTAGGATCCCAAATCACCACCGACAATTTGGTTAATTGACTGCTAATTCTGTCAAGATTGTGCGTCAAAGGAAGTTTGAACTTGTAGCCATATGCTCAGTCCATGATGTGGGTATTTTCTTATAAGATTAATATATCTCTCCGAGAATGCGTGTAGTGATTCATCGTCATCGGTTTTGAATCCGGTGATGCTGGCTCGATACTTTGTAGTCTTGTCGGCTAGAAAGTATTTGAGGAGAAGCTGTTTTACTATCTGATCTCAACTGGTGATGGATCCAGATGGAAGGGATTCTATCCAATCTAAGGATTGCCCTCTCATAGAGAAAGGAAAGAATTTGAGTTTGATTTGATCTTCTGGACAGTTTTCGATTTTAATGGTTCCATTGATTTGTAGGAATCCAGAAATATGAGAAACATGGTCTTCGTTGAGAAGCCCATGAAATTGAACTGAATTTTCCACCATATGAATGGTTCTGGATTTCATTTAGAAATTTTCGGTAATTTCGGATGGTGCCACACCATTGCCATACCCTTCACGTGTTGGCCTGGAATATTGGCTCATGTTTGGTTCATCATTTGGTGCTGCCATAATTTGTTTTGTTTGATTTTTTTCCAATGTCGTCATGCTTGCTAACTCGTTCTTGATTGTTTCAGCTACTTCTCTCGCCCAGCCGCATATTTTTCGATGAAAAATCGTTGGGGATTGAAAATGGCGAAACAAGCTCAGTTGCGGGTGTAGAGAACATTCACGACATAGGAAAAAATAGCGAACTAAATCAACTTATATATAACTAACAAAAACTTAACTAAAAATTAAAACTAAGAGAAATATTAAAAAATTTTAAAATTATTGACAACGGTTAAAAATAAAACTTGGATCGTTCTTAGAAAATTTTATCATGTCCCCGGAAACGGCGCCAAAAACTTGGTGTGCAACGTGTGTACGTGTATAAAATGTTGAGTTCTTTAATATGTTTTCACACTAGACCGTGTTGTAAATTTATAAATATTATTTCTACTAAAACTAAACCAAACACATATAGGCAAGTGTACCTATCGTATATGTAGGATAGTAATGGAAAGAACCAGGTATCGATCCATGGACAGGAATGATTTCTAATAATAAACCATTGTTGTAAATTAAACGGATTTAATAATCATTTCAGGTTGGTTATAAATTAATTCTTTTCAAATTGATAGTAAAGTAAAATAGGTGAACAAGTAGATTATTTTTAGATGAGAAAAATAATATGTGAAGGTTACCATCTAAATCAAGAATCCACTCAACTCTTCTTTGATGATTAATATGATGAACATGTGATTAACTAGCTTTAAGAATATAAGATACACTAACCCCTCATTCTTAAGTAAATTACCCTATGACATAAAAGAAAGAAGAATGCATAACTCCATGTCTACCACAAAAATGTCAATTTAAGTAAGCAAGTAGTTTTAGTGAAGTATAAAGATTAGGATTGACTTCTATTTCTCAAATTCCAATTCTAGCAACTTTGGGTGATTATAGTTTAGTCACACAACCTCCCCTTGGTTGATTATAGTTTACCACCTTTGATCTATTCTTAGTAACTAGGCGGAGTTAAAGAAACTCTACTCGACACCATACCTTATAGAGAGTACTCGGGGAGTAGTCGTCCTTGGAGATCTACTTTTACAACATTGTTCACATGTCACTCGTATTGTTGAAACCAAGCGTGCCACATTCCTGGAGGATTACAAGATCAGTGGGAGTAGTACTAAACCTTATGAAGAATTTCAAGAATTACAAAAGGCGGTGAGAGACTCGTCGATTATTGTAACTCTGGTTATTCCTCTTGTACCCAATACAATTGAACCTACTACGCCAACTTCTCCACACTTAGAACCCATTATAATAGAAATTTAAGACACACCAAAACTTAAAACCAAGACAACACTGAACCCACTAATCAAAACAAGAGGTCATCCAGGTCCAGAAGTCCTACTAACTTTGATGATTATGTCACCTACCTGATATAATGTGACCCCGAAAAGCTTAATGATCCCATTTCTTATAATGAAACCATTAGCCATGATCAGTCTTCTGAGTAGAATAAAGCGATGATTGATGAGCATAACTCCATGATGAAAAATGACGTTTTGGATTTGGTAGATTTGTTAGACGATGTTAAATCCGTAGGATGTAAATGGATGTTCAAAACAAACTAGATCCAAAGGAAACATTGAACGCTATAAAATGAGATTGGTTACAAAGGGCTACGCTCAGATGGAGGGAATTTACTACCAAGATACCTTTTCACCTGTCTCTCGAAAGGCTCATTAAGGATAATTAAGGCACTAATAGCTCATTTGATTTATAGATGAATCTGATGGACGTAAAAACCGCTTTTCTTCAAGGCCATTAAAATAAAGATGAATACATGAAAAAAACCTGAATTTAAAACCTAAAGGTCAAGAACATCTAGTTTGTATGTTGAAGATATCAAAGTATGGGTTCAAACAAGCATCGCGTCTATGGTTGCTAAAGTTTGATGAAGTCACAAAGAAACAAGGTTTTGAAACAAATCTATTAGATCAATGCACCTACCACAAGATGAGTGGGAGCAACTTTATTGTACATGTCCTTTACTTAGATGATATTTTACTGGCATGTAATATTTTAGACATGTTGCATGAGTCGAAGAGATTACTCTCTCATAACTTCGACATGAAGGGTCTCGAAGAAGCTTCATATGTTATTGGCATCGAAATTCATCTAAACAAACAAAAATGGGTCTTAGGATTTTCTCAAAAGGCCCACATTGATCGTGTCCTTACTCGTTACAAAATGAAATATTGCAACCCAGTTGCAGCTCAAGTAGATAAACGAAACGTTTTCCTTACATTCCAATGTCCAAAAACAGCGGTTCGAATAGAGTAAATGAGAATGATAACTTACGAATCAGTAGTCGGTAGGCTTATGTATGCTCAAGTCTGTACTCGCCCATATATTGATTTTATTTAATAGAATGCTAGGTTGTTATAAAACTACTCCCAGCCTTGAACACTAGAAAGTAACTAAGAAAGTGATTTGATGTCTGCAAAGAACAAAACACTATAAAATGACTAATAGAAGAAGTGATAATTAGAATTGGTAGGTTATTCTGATTATGACTCTGCTAAATGCAAAGATGACAAGAAGTCCACTTCAGTGTATATCTTTTATGACAGCAGGCGGACCCATCTAATTGAGGAGCCATAAACAATACTTTACAACAACTTCGACTATGATGGCAGAATACATAGTTGTTTATAATGCAACCTGTCATGGTATGTTTCTTAAAAATTTGATCACTAACCTGTCATGGAATGTTTCTTAAAAATTTGATCACTAGACGTAGAATAGTATGTTCCATTTTTAGACAGTTGAAGATTTATTTTGATAATTTAGCCAACGTTAGTTTCTCGAACAAAAACACTTCGCCTAGAGCTTGTTTATATCTTGATATAAAGTATTTGTTCGTACATGAACGAGTTAAGAAAAATAATCTTTGTATTGCGTATATTAGTACTAATAGTATGCATGCGGATCTGACGAATAAAGGTATCCGACCAATAGTTTTTAAAGAACATGTTTCTAATATAGGATTTACTAATGATCATATTTAATTGCATATTGTAATAACTTACATTTCAATTAAAATAAATTCCTAAGTTTTGATTTTTTATGTCTCTTAACATGTTCTACTCGTGTAATGAAATATAGACAATTAATTACACAAAGCAAATATGAAGCCATTAGCCATGATCAGTCTTCTGAGTGGAATAAAGCGATGATTGATGAGCATAACTCCATGAACAAAAATGACGTTTTAGATTTGGTAGATTTGTTAGACGATGTTAAATACGTAGGATGTAAATGGGTGTTCAAAACAAAAATAGATCCAAACGGGAACATTGAACGCTATAAAACGAAATTGGTTACAAAGGGCTACGCTCAGATGGAGGGAATTGAATATCAAGATATCTTTTCACCCGTCTCTCAAAAGACTCGTTAAGGATAATTAAAGCCCTAATAGCTCATTTGATTTATAGATGAATCTGATGGACGTAAAAACCGCTTTTATTGAAGGCCATTAAATTAAAGATGAATACATGAAGCAACCTGAAGATTTTAAACCTAAAGGTCAAGAACATCTAGTTTGTAAGTTGAAGATATCAAAGTATGGGTTGAAACAAGCATCGCGTCTATGGCAGCTAAAGTTTGATGAAGTCCTGAAGAAACAAGGTTTTGAAACGAATCTATTAGATCAATGCACCTACCACAAGATGAGTGGGAGCAACTTTACTGTACGTGTCCTTTACTTAGATGATATTTTACTGGCACGTAATTGTTTAGACATGTTGCATGAGTCGAAGAGATTACTCTCTCATAACATCGACATGAAGGATCTCGAAGAAGCTTCTTATGTTATTGGCATCAAAATTCATCTAAACAAATAGAAATGGGTCTTAGGATTTTCACAAAAGGCCTACATTGATCGTGTCCTTACTCGTTACAAAATGAAATATTGCAACCCAGTTGCAGCTCAAGTAGATAAACGAAACGTTTTCCTTTCATTCCAATGTCAAAAAACAGCGGTTGATATACATTAAATGAGAATGATAACTTACGAATCAGTAGTCGGGAGGCTTATGTATGCTCAAGTCTGTACTCGCCCAGATGTTGATTTTATTTTATATAATGCTAGGTTGTTATAAAACTACTCCCAGCCTTGAACACTAGAAAGTAACTAAGAAGGTGTTTTGATGTCTTCAAAGAACAAAAACCTATAAAATGACTTATAGAAGAATTGATAATTAGAATTGGTAGGTTATTCAGATTATGACTCTTCTAAATGCAAAGATGACAAGAACTCCACTTCAGTGTATATCTTTTATCACAGCATGCGGACCCATCTAATGGAGGAGCCATAAGCAATACTTAACAACAACTTCGACTATGATGGCCGAATACATAGTTGTTTATAATGCAACATGTCATGGAATGTTTCTTAAAAATTTGATCACTAGACTTAAAATAGTATGTTCCATTTTTAGACAGTTGAAGCTTTATTTTGATAATTTAGTCAACGTTAGTTTCTCGAAAAAAAACACTTCGCCTAGAGCTGGTTTATATCTTGATATAAAGTATTTGTTCGTACATGAACGAGTTAAGAAAAATAATCTTTGTATTGCGTATATTAGTACTAATAGTATGCATGCGGATCTGACGAATAAAGGTATCCGACCTATAGTTTTTAAAGAACATGTTTCTAATATAGGATTTACTAATGATCATATTTAATTGCATATTGTAATAACTTACATTTCAATTAAAATAAATTCCTCTGTTTTGATTTTTTATGTCTCTTAACATGTTCTACTCGTGTAATGAAATATAGACAATTAATTACACAAAGCAAATATTTTTAGGGCTTTATTGAAACTTTTAATCATAAATACTTGGACTTTAAACAATTATCGCAGTATGATTAATGGGGGTCTTAAGCTGATATTCAATTCAATGATTGTATTAATGTATTTTAGTTCGAATTTAAAACTAAAATGAGTGTTAAAATATGCAGACTAAACTAATGTATAATAAATGATTACTTGGCAAAGTGGGAGGCTGTAAGAATAAAGCGATGATTGATGAGCTTAACTCCATGAAGAAAAATGATGTTTTGGATTTGGTAGATTTGTTAGACGATGTTAAATACGTAGGATGTAAATGGGTGTTCAAAACAAAAATAGATCCAAATGGGAACATTGAGCGCTATAAAACGAAATTTGTTAAAAAGGGCTACGCTCAGATGGAGGGAATTGACTATCAAGATACCTTTTCACTTGTCTCTCAAAAGACTCATTAAGGATAATTAAGGCCTAATAGCTCATTTGATTTACAGATGAATCTAATGGACATAAAAACCACTTTTATTGATGGGCATTAAAATAAAGATGAACACATGAAGCAACCTGAAGATTTTAAACATAATGGTCAAGAACATCTAGTTTGTTAGTTGAAGATATCAAAGTATGGGTTGAAACAAGCATCGCGTATGTGGCAGCTAAAGTTTGATGAAGTCCTGAAGAAACAAGGTTTTGAAACGAATCTATTAGATCAATACACCTACCACAAGATGAGTGGGAGCAACTTTACTGTACGTGTCCTTTACTTAGATGATATTTTACTGGCATGTAATAGTTTAGACATGTTGCATGAGTCGAAGAGATTACTCTCTCATAACTTCGACATGAAGGGTCTAGAAGAAGCTTCTTATGTTATTGGCATCGAAATTCATCTAAACAAAAAGAAATGGGTCTTAGGATTTTCTCAAAAGGCCTACATTGATCGTGTCCTTACTCGTTACAAAATGAAATATTGTAACCCAGTTGCAGCTCAAGTATATAAACTAAACGTTTTCCTTTCATTCCAATGTCAAAAACAGCGGTTGAAATACAGTAAATGAGAATGATAACTTACGAATCAGTAGTCGGGAGGCTTATGTATGCTCAATTCTGTACTCGCCCAGATGTTGATTTTATTTTATATAATGCTAGGTTGTTATAAAACTACTCCCAGCCTTGAACACTAGAAAGTAACTAAGAAGGTGTTTTGATGTCTTCAAAGAACAAAAACCTATAAAATGACTTATAGAAGAATTGATAATTAGAATTGGTAGGTTATTCAGATTATGACTCTTCTAAATGCAAAGATGACAAGAACTCCACTTCAGTGTATATCTTTTATCACAGCATGCGGACCCATCTAATGGAGGAGCCATAAGCAATACTTAACAACAACTTCGACTATGATGGCCGAATACATAGTTGTTTATAATGCAACATGTCATGGAATGTTTCTTAAAAATTTGATCACTAGACTTAAAATAGTATGTTCCATTTTTAGACAGTTGAAGCTTTATTTTGATAATTTAGCCATCGTTAGTTTCTCGAACAAAAACACTTCGCCTAGAGCTGGTTTATATCTTGATATAAAGTATTTGTTCATACATGAACGAGTTAAGAAAAATAATCTTTGTATTGCGTATATTAGTACTAATAGTATGCATGCGGATCTGACTAATAAAGGTATCCGACCTATAGTTTTTAAAGAACATTTTTCTAATATAGGATTTACTAATGATCATATTTAATTGCATATTGTAATAACTTACATTTCAATTAAAATAAATTCCTCAGTTTTGATTTTTTATGTCTCTTAACATGTTCTACTCGTGTAATGAAATATAGACAATTAATTACACAAAGCAAATATGAAGCCATTAGCCATGATCAGTCTTCTGAGTGGAATAAAGCGATGATTGATGAGCATAACTCCATGAACAAAAATGACGTTTTAGATTTGGTAGATTTGTTAGACGATGTTAAATACGTAGGATGTAAATGGGTGTTCAAAACAAAAATAGATCCAAACGGGAACATTGAACGCTATAAAACGAAATTGGTTACAAAGGGCTACGCTCAGATGGAGGGAATTGAATATCAAGATACCTTTTCACCTGTCTCTCAAAAGACTCGTTAAGGATAATTAAAGCCCTAATAGCTCATTTGATTTATAGATGAATCTGATGGACGTAAAAACCGCTTTTATTGAAGGCCATTAAATTAAAGATGAATACATGAAGCAACCTGAAGATTTTAAACCTAAAGGTCAAGAACATCTAGTTTGTAAGTTGAAGATATCAAAGTATGGGTTGAAACAAGCATCGCGTCTATGGCAGCTAAAGTTTGATGAAGTCCTGAAGAAACAAGGTTTTGAAACGAATCTATTAGATCAATGCACCTACCACAAGATGAGTGGGAGCAACTTTACTGTACGTGCCCTTTACTTAGATGATATTTTACTGGCATGTAATAGTTTAGACATGTTGCATGAGTCGAAGAGATTACTCTCTCATAAGTTCGACATGAAGGGTCTAGTAGAAGCTTCTTATCTTATTGGCATCGGAATTCATCTAAACAAACAGAAATGGGTCTTAGGATTTTCTCAAATGGCCTACATTGATCGTGTCCTTACTCGTTACAAAATGAAATATTGTAACCCAGTTGCAGCTCAAGTATATAAACTAAACGTTTTCCTTTCATTCCAATGTCAAAAACAGCGGTTGAAATACAGTAAATGAGAATGATAACTTACGAATCAGTAGTCGGGAGGCTTATGTATGCTCAATTCTGTACTCGCCCAGATGTTGATTTTATTTTATATAATGCTAGGTTGTTATAAAACTACTCCCAGCCTTGAACACTAGAAAGTAACTAAGAAGGTGTTTTGATGTCTTCAAAGAACAAAAACCTATAAAATGACTTATAGAAGAATTGATAATTAGAATTGGTAGGTTATTCAGATTATGACTCTTCTAAATGCAAAGATGACAAGAACTCCACTTCAGTGTATATCTTTTATCACAGCATGCGGACCCATCTAATGGAGGAGCCATAAGCAATACTTAACAACAACTTCGACTATGATGGCCGAATACATAGTTGTTTATAATGCAACATGTCATGGAATGTTTCTTAAAAATTTGATCACTAGACTTAAAATAGTATGTTCCATTTTTAGACAGTTGAAGCTTTATTTTGATAATTTAGCCATCGTTAGTTTCTCGAACAAAAACACTTCGCCTAGAGCTGGTTTATATCTTGATATAAAGTATTTGTTCATACATGAACGAGTTAAGAAAAATAATCTTTGTATTGCGTATATTAGTACTAATAGTATGCATGCGGATCTGACTAATAAAGGTATCCGACCTATAGTTTTTAAAGAACATTTTTCTAATATAGGATTTACTAATGATCATATTTAATTGCATATTGTAATAACTTACATTTCAATTAAAATAAATTCCTCAGTTTTGATTTTTTATGTCTCTTAACATGTTCTACTCGTGTAATGAAATATAGACAATTAATTACACAAAGCAAATATGAAGCCATTAGCCATGATCAGTCTTCTGAGTGGAATAAAGCGATGATTGATGAGCATAACTCCATGAACAAAAATGACGTTTTAGATTTGGTAGATTTGTTAGACGATGTTAAATACGTAGGATGTAAATGGGTGTTCAAAACAAAAATAGATCCAAACGGGAACATTGAACGCTATAAAACGAAATTGGTTACAAAGGGCTACGCTCAGATGGAGGGAATTGAATATCAAGATACCTTTTCACCTGTCTCTCAAAAGACTCGTTAAGGATAATTAAAGCCCTAATAGCTCATTTGATTTATAGATGAATCTGATGGACGTAAAAACCGCTTTTATTGAAGGCCATTAAATTAAAGATGAATACATGAAGCAACCTGAAGATTTTAAACCTAAAGGTCAAGAACATCTAGTTTGTAAGTTGAAGATATCAAAGTATGGGTTGAAACAAGCATCGCGTCTATGGCAGCTAAAGTTTGATGAAGTCCTGAAGAAACAAGGTTTTGAAACGAATCTATTAGATCAATGCACCTACCACAAGATGAGTGGGAGCAACTTTACTGTACGTGCCCTTTACTTAGATGATATTTTACTGGCATGTAATAGTTTAGACATGTTGCATGAGTCGAAGAGATTACTCTCTCATAAGTTCGACATGAAGGGTCTAGTAGAAGCTTCTTATGTTATTGGCATCGGAATTCATCTAAACAAACAGAAATGGGTCTTAGGATTTTCTCAAATGGCCTACATTGATCGTGTCCTTACTCGTTACAAAATGAAATATTGTAACCCAGTTGCAGCTCAAGTATATAAACTAAACGTTTTCCTTTCATTCCAATGTCAAAAACAGCGGTTGAAATACAGTAAATGAGAATGATAACTTACGAATCAGTAGTCGGGAGGCTTATGTATGCTCAATTCTGTACTCGCCCAGATGTTGATTTTATTTTATATAATGCTAGGTTGTTATAAAACTACTCCCAGCCTTGAACACTAGAAAGTAACTAAGAAGGTGTTTTGATGTCTTCAAAGAACAAAAACCTATAAAATGACTTATAGAAGAATTGATAATTAGAATTGGTAGGTTATTCAGATTATGACTCTTCTAAATGCAAAGATGACAAGAACTCCACTTCAGTGTATATCTTTTATCACAGCATGCGGACCCATCTAATGGAGGAGCCATAAGCAATACTTAACAACAACTTCGACTATGATGGCCGAATACATAGTTGTTTATAATGCAACATGTCATGGAATGTTTCTTAAAAATTTGATCACTAGACTTAAAATAGTATGTTCCATTTCTAGACAGTTGAAGCTTTATTTTGATAATTTAGCCATCGTTAGTTTCTCGAACAAAAACACTTCGCCTAGAGCTGGTTTATATCTTGATATAAAGTATTTGTTCATACATGAACGAGTTAAGAAAAATAATCTTTGTATTGCGTATATTAGTACTAATAGTATGCATGCGGATCTGACGAATAAAGGTATCCGACCTATAGTTTTTAAAGAACATTTTTCTAATATAGGATTTACTAATGATCATATTTAATTGCATATTGTAATAACTTACATTTCATTTAAAATAAATTCCTCAGTTTTGATTTTTTATGTCTCTTAACATGTTCTACTCGTGTATTGAAATATAGACAATTAATTACACAAAGCAAATATTTTTAGGGCTTTATTGAAACTTTTAATCATAAATACTTGGATTTAAACAATTATCGCAGTATGATTAATGGGGGTCTTAAGCTGATATTCAATTCAATGATTGTATTAATGTATTTTAGTTCGAATTTAAAACTAAAATGAGTGTTAAAATATGCAGACTAAACTAATGTATAATAAATGATTACTTGGCAAAGTGGGAGGCTGTAAGAATAAAGCGATGATTGATGAGCTTAACTCCATGAAGAAAAATGACATTTTGGATTTGTAGATTTGTTAGACGATGTTAAATCCGTAGGATGTAAATGTGTGTTCAAAACAAAACTAGATCCAAAAGGGAACATTGAAAGCTATAATGAAGACATTAGCCATGATCAGTCTTCTGAGAGGAATAAAGCGATGATTGATGAGCTTAACTCCATGAAGAAAAGTGATGTTTTGGATTTGGTAGATTTGTTGACGATGTTAAATACGCAGAATGTAAATGGGTGTTCAAAAAAAATAGATCCAAATGAGAATATTGAACGCTAAAAAATGAGATTGGTTACAAAGGGCTACGCTCAGATGGAGGGAATTGATTATCAAGATAACTTTTCACCTGTCTCTCAAAAGCCTCATTAAGGATAATGAAGGCCCTAATAGCTCATTTGATTTATAGATGAATCTAATGGACGTAAAAACCGCTTTTATTGAAGGCCATTAAAATAAGAAAGAATACATGAAGCAAGCTGAAGATTTTAAACCTAAAGGTCAAGAACATATAGTTTGTAAGTTGAAGATATCAAAGTATGGGTTGATACAAGCATCGCGTCTATGGCAGCTAAAGTTTGATGAAGTCCTGAAGAAACAAGGTTTTGAAACGAATCTATTAGATCAATGCACCTACCACAAGATGAGTGGGAGCAACTTTACTGTACGTGTCCTTTACTTAGATGATATTTTACTGGCACGTAATTGTTTAGACATGTTGCATGAGTCGAAGAGATTACTCTCTCATAACATCGACATGAAGGATCTCGAAGAAGCTTCTTATGTTATTGGCATCAAAATTCATCTAAACAAATAGAAATGGGTCTTAGGATTTTCACAAAAGGCCTACATTGATCGTGTCCTTACTCGTTACAAAATGAAATATTGCAACCCAGTTGCAGCTCAAGTAGATAAACGAAACGTTTTCCTTTCATTCCAATGTCAAAAAACAGCGGTTGATATACATTAAATGAGAATGATAACTTACGAATCAGTAGTCGGGAGGCTTATGTATGCTCAAGTCTGTACTCGCCCAGATGTTGATTTTATTTTATATAATGCTAGGTTGTTATAAAACTACTCCCAGCCTTGAACACTAGAAAGTAACTAAGAAGGTGTTTTGATGTCTTCAAAGAACAAAAACCTATAAAATGACTTATAGAAGAATTGATAATTAGAATTGGTAGGTTATTCAGATTATGACTCTTCTAAATACAAAGATGACAAGAACTCCACTTCAGTGTATATCTTTTATCACAGCATGCGGACCCATCTAATGGAGGAGCCATAAGCAATACTTAACAACAACTTCGACTATGATGGCCGAATACATAGTTGTTTATAATGCAACATGTCATGGAATGTTTCTTAAAAATTTGATCACTAGACTTAAAATAGTATGTTCCATTTTTAGACAGTTGAAGCTTTATTTTGATAATTTAGTCAACGTTAGTTTCTCGAAAAAAAACACTTCGCCTAGAGCTGGTTTATATCTTGATATAAAGTATTTGTTCGTACATGAACGAGTTAAGAAAAATAATCTTTGTATTGCGTATATTAGTACTAATAGTATGCATGCGGATCTGACGAATAAAGGTATCCGACCTATAGTTTTTAAAGAACATGTTTCTAATATAGGATTTACTAATGATCATATTTAATTGCATATTGTAATAACTTACATTTCAATTAAAATAAATTCCTCTGTTTTGATTTTTTATGTCTCTTAACATGTTCTACTCGTGTAATGAAATATAGACAATTAATTACACAAAGCAAATATTTTTAGGGCTTTATTGAAACTTTTAATCATAAATACTTGGACTTTAAACAATTATCGCAGTATGATTAATGGGGGTCTTAAGCTGATATTCAATTCAATGATTGTATTAATGTATTTTAGTTCGAATTTAAAACTAAAATGAGTGTTAAAATATGCAGACTAAACTAATGTATAATAAATGATTACTTGGCAAAGTGGGAGGCTGTAAGAATAAAGCGATGATTGATGAGCTTAACTCCATGAAGAAAAATGATGTTTTGGATTTGGTAGATTTGTTAGACGATGTTAAATACGTAGGATGTAAATGGGTGTTCAAAACAAAAATAGATCCAAATGGGAACATTGAGCGCTATAAAACGAAATTTGTTAAAAAGGGCTACGCTCAGATGGAGGGAATTGACTATCAAGATACCTTTTCACTTGTCTCTCAAAAGACTCATTAAGGATAATTAAGGCCTAATAGCTCATTTGATTTACAGATGAATCTAATGGACATAAAAACCACTTTTATTGATGGGCATTAAAATAAAGATGAACGCATGAAGCAACCTGAAGATTTTAAACATAATGGTCAAGAACATCTAGTTTGTTAGTTGAAGATATCAAAGTATGGGTTGAAACAAGCATCGCGTATGTGGCAGCTAAAGTTTGATGAAGTCCTGAAGAAACAAGGTTTTGAAACGAATCTATTAGATCAATACACCTACCACAAGATGAGTGGGAGCAACTTTACTGTACGTGTCCTTTACTTAGAAGATATTTTACTGGCATGTAATAGTTTAGACATGTTGCATGAGTCGAAGAGATTACTCTCTCATAACTTCGACATGAAGGGTCTAGAAGAAGCTTCTTATGTTATTGGCATCGAAATTCATCTAAACAAAAAGAAATGGGTCTTAGGATTTTCTCAAAAGGCCTACATTGATCGTGTCCTTACTCGTTACAAAATGAAATATTGTAACCCAGTTGCAGCTCAAGTATATAAACGAAACTTTTTCCTTTCATTCCAATGTCAAAAAACAACGGTTGAAATACAGTAAATGCGAATGATAACTTACGAATCAATAGTCAGGAGGCTTATGTATGCTCAAGTATGTACTCGCCCAGATGTTGATTTTATTTTATAGAATGCTAGGTTGTTATAAAACTACTCCCAGCCTTGAACACTAGAAAGTAACTAAGAAGGTGATTTGATGTCTTCAAAGAACAAAAACCTATAAAATGACTTATAGAAGAATTGATAATTAGAATTGGTAGGTTATTCTGATTATGACTCTTCTAAATGCAAAGATAACAAGAAGTCCACTTCAGTGTATATCTTTTATGACAGCAGGCGGACCCATCTAATGGAGGAGCCATAAACAATACTTAAAAACAACTTCGACTATGATGGCCGAATACATAGTTGTTTATAATGCAACCTGTCATGGAATGTTTCTTAAAAATTTGATCACTAGACGTAGAATAGTATGTTCCATTTTTAGACAGTTGAAGATTTATTTTGATAATTTAGCCAACGTTAGTTTCTCGAACAAAAACACTTCGCCTAGAGCTTGTTTATATCTTATATAAAGTATTTGTTCGTACATGAACGAGTTAAGAAAAATAATCTTTGTATTGCGTATATTAGTACTAATAGTATGCATGCGGATCTGACGAATAAAGGTATCCGACCAATAGTTTTTAAAGAACATGTTTCTAATATAGGATTTACTAATGATCATATTTAATTGCATATTGTAATAACTTACATTTCAATTAAAATAAATTCCTCAGTTTTGATTTTTTATGTCTCTTAACATGTTCTACTCGTGTAATGAAATATAGACAATTAATTACACAAAGCAAATATGAAGCCATTAGCCATGATCAGTCTTCTGAGTGGAATAAAGCGATGATTGATGAGCATAACTCCATGAACAAAAATGACGTTTTAGATTTGGTAGATTTGTTAGACGATGTTAAATACGTAGGATGTAAATGGGTGTTCAAAACAAAAATAGATCCAAACGGGAACATTGAACGCTATAAAACGAAATTGGTTACAAAGGGCTACGCTCAGATGGAGGGAATTGAATATCAAGATACCTTTTCACCTGTCTCTCAAAAGACTCGTTAAGGATAATTAAAGCCCTAATAGCTCATTTGATTTATAGATGAATCTGATGGACGTAAAAACCGCTTTTATTGAAGGCCATTAAATTAAAGATGAATACATGAAGCAACCTGAAGATTTTAAACCTAAAGGTCAAGAACATCTAGTTTGTAAGTTGAAGATATCAAAGTATGGGTTGAAACAAGCATCGCGTCTATGGCAGCTAAAGTTTGATGAAGTCCTGAAGAAACAAGGTTTTGAAACGAATCTATTAGATCAATGCACCTACCACAAGGTGAGTGGGAGCAACTTTACTGTACGTGCCCTTTACTTAGATGATATTTTACTGGCATGTAATAGTTTAGACATGTTGCATGAGTCGAAGAGATTACTCTCTCATAAGTTCGACATGAAGGGTCTAGTAGAAGCTTCTTATGTTATTGGCATCGGAATTCATCTAAACAAACAGAAATGGGTCTTAGGATTTTCTCAAATGGCCTACATTGATCGTGTCCTTACTCGTTACAAAATGAAATATTGTAACCCAGTTGCAGCTCAAGTATATAAACTAAACGTTTTCCTTTCATTCCAATGTCAAAAACAGCGGTTGAAATACAGTAAATGAGAATGATAACTTACGAATCAGTAGTCGGGAGGCTTATGTATGCTCAATTCTGTACTCGCCCAGATGTTGATTTTATTTTATATAATGCTAGGTTGTTATAAAACTACTCCCAGCCTTGAACACTAGAAAGTAACTAAGAAGGTGTTTTGATGTCTTCAAAGAACAAAAACCTATAAAATGACTTATAGAAGAATTGATAATTAGAATTGGTAGGTTATTCAGATTATGACTCTTCTAAATGCAAAGATGACAAGAACTCCACTTCAGTGTATATCTTTTATCACAGCATGCGGACCCATCTAATGGAGGAGCCATAAGCAATACTTAACAACAACTTCGACTATGATGGCCGAATACATAGTTGTTTATAATGCAACATGTCATGGAATGTTTCTTAAAAATTTGATCACTAGACTTAAAATAGTATGTTCCATTTTTAGACAGTTGAAGCTTTATTTTGATAATTTAGCCATCGTTAGTTTCTCGAACAAAAACACTTCGCCTAGAGCTGGTTTATATCTTGATATAAAGTATTTGTTCATACATGAACGAGTTAAGAAAAATAATCTTTGTATTGCGTATATTAGTACTAATAGTATGCATGCGGATCTGACTAATAAAGGTATCCGACCTATAGTTTTTAAAGAACATTTTTCTAATATAGGATTTACTAATGATCATATTTAATTGCATATTGTAATAACTTACATTTCATTTAAAATAAATTCCTCAGTTTTGATTTTTTATGTCTCTTAACATGTTCTACTCGTGTATTGAAATATAGACAATTAATTACACAAAGCAAATATTTTTAGGGCTTTATTGAAACTTTTAATCATAAATACTTGGATTTAAACAATTATCGCAGTATGATTAATGGGGGTCTTAAGCTGATATTCAATTCAATGATTGTATTAATGTATTTTAGTTCGAATTTAAAACTAAAATGAGTGTTAAAATATGCAGACTAAACTAATGTATAATAAATGATTACTTGGCAAAGTGGGAGGCTGTAAGAATAAAGCGATGATTGATGAGCTTAACTCCATGAAGAAAAATGACATTTTGGATTTGTAGATTTGTTAGACGATGTTAAATCCGTAGGATGTAAATGTGTGTTCAAAACAAAACTAGATCCAAAAGGGAACATTGAAAGCTATAATGAAGACATTAGCCATGATCAGTCTTCTGAGAGGAATAAAGCGATGATTGATGAGCTTAACTCCATGAAGAAAAGTGATGTTTTGGATTTGGTAGATTTGTTGACGATGTTAAATACGCAGAATGTAAATGGGTGTTCAAAAAAAATAGATCCAAATGAGAATATTGAACGCTAAAAAATGAGATTGGTTACAAAGGGCTACGCTCAGATGGAGGGAATTGATTATCAAGATAACTTTTCACCTGTCTCTCAAAAGCCTCATTAAGGATAATGAAGGCCCTAATAGCTCATTTGATTTATAGATGAATCTAATGGACGTAAAAACCGCTTTTATTGAAGGCCATTAAAATAAGAATGAATACATGAAGCAAGCTGAAGATTTTAAACCTAAAGGTCAAGAACATATAGTTTGTAAGTTGAAGATATCAAAGTATGGGTTGATACAAGCATCGCGTCTATGGCAGCTAAAGTTTGATGACGTCCTGAAGAAACAAGGTTTTGAAACGAATCTATTAGATCAATGCACCTACCACAAGATGAGTGGGAGCAACTTTACTGTACGTGTCCTTTACTTAGATGATATTTTACTGGCACGTAATTGTTTAGACATGTTGCATGAGTCGAAGAGATTACTCTCTCATAACATCGACATGAAGGATCTCGAAGAAGCTTCTTATGTTATTGGCATCAAAATTCATCTAAACAAATAGAAATGGGTCTTAGGATTTTCACAAAAGGCCTACATTGATCGTGTCCTTACTCGTTACAAAATGAAATATTGCAACCCAGTTGCAGCTCAAGTAGATAAACGAAACGTTTTCCTTTCATTCCAATGTCAAAAAACAGCGGTTGATATACATTAAATGAGAATGATAACTTACGAATCAGTAGTCGGGAGGCTTATGTATGCTCAAGTCTGTACTCGCCCAGATGTTGATTATATTTTTCTACAATGCTAGGTTGTTATAAAACTACTCCCAGCCTTGAACACTAGAAAGTAACTAACAAGGTGATTTGATGTCCTCAAAGAACAAAAACCTATAAAATGAGTTATAGAAGAAGTGATAATTAGAATTGGTAGGTTAATCTGATTATGACTCTGCTAAATGCAAAGATGACACGAAGTCCAATTCAGTGTATATATTTATGACAGCAGGCATACCCATCTAATGGAGGAGCCATAAACAATACTTAACAACAACTTCGACTACGATGGCAGAATACATAGTTGTTTATAATGCAACATGTCATGGAATGTTTCTTAAAAATTTGATCACTAGACTTAAAATAGTATGTTCCATTTCTAGACAATTAAAACTTTATTTTGATAATTTAGCCAACGTTAGTTTCTCGAACAAAAACACTTCGACTATAGCTGGTTTATATCTTGATACAAAGTATTTGTTCGTACAAGAACGAGTTGAGTAAAATATTCTTTGTATTGTGTTTATTAGTACTAATAAAACGCATGCGGATCTGACGACTAAAGGTATCGGACCTATAGTTTTTAAAGAACATGTTTCTAATATGGGATTTACTAATGATCATATTTAATTGCATATTGTAATTACTTACATTTTAATTAAAATAAATTCCTCAGTTTTTTTTTTTTTTTTTGATTTTTTATGTCTCTTAACATGTCCTACTCGTGTAATGAAATATAGACAATTAATTACACAAAGCAAATACTTTTAGGGCTTTATTGAAACTTTTAATCATAACTACTTGGACTTTAAACATTTATCGCGGTATGATTAATGGTGGTCTTAAGCTGTTGTTCAATTCAATGATTGTATTAATGTATTTTAGTTCGAATTTAAAACTAAAATGAGTGTTAAAATATGCAGACTAAACTAATGTGTAATAAATGATTACTTGGCAAAGTGGGAGAATGTAAGAATAAATCGATGATTGATGAGCTTAACTCCATGAAGAAAAATGACGTTTTGGATTTGGTAGATTTGCTAGATGATGTTAAATCCGTAGGATGTAAATGGGTGTCCAAAACAAAACTAGATCCAAATAGGAACATTGAACGCTATCAAACGAGATTGGTTACAAAGGGCTACGCTCAGATGGAGGGAATTGACTATCAAGATACCTTTTCACCTGTCTCTCAAAAGACTCATTAAGGATAATTAAGGCCCTAATAGCTCATTTGATTTATAGATGAATCTGATGGACTTAAAAACCTCTTTTCTTCAAGTCCATTAAAATAAAGATGAATACATGAAGCAACCTGAAGATTTTAAACCAAAAGGTTAAGAACATCTAGTCTGTAAGTTGAAGATATCAATGATCACATCTAGTTTGTAAGTTGTAATATGGGATTTACTATTGATCATATTTAATTACATATTGTAATTACTTACATTTTAATTAAAATAAATTCCTCAGTTTTGATTTTTTATGTCTCTTAACATGTTCTACTCGGGTGATGAAATATAGACAATTAATTATACAAAGCAAATATTTTTAGGGCTTTTTGAAACTTTTAATCATAACTACTTGGACTTTAAACAATTATCGCAGTATGATTAATGGGGTCTTAAGCTGATGTTCAATTCAATGATTGTATTAATGTTTATCAATAGTTCTTAAACTAAAAAACCAAAAAAAATTATTTTTCTTCCCGGTTTTATAAAAAAATGAAAAAAAAGTATTTGTTTAACAAAATTATACACATATGTATAATACTTATTTTTCTAATTTTATACATGTTTTTTATAAACATGTGTACAATTTGAGGTATATGATAATGTACATATATGTACATTACGTAACTAGAGATGAAATAAAAATATACACATGTGTATTATACGAAGTTTTATTATTTTTTTAATTTTTTTATAATACCGGAATGAAATATAAGAATTTTAGTTTTTTTTACTTTTTTAATATTTTTGTTATTTTTTGTTTTAGGATTTTTTTTAAATATTTTTTAGAAATTTTTTTTAATGGTTCAAAATG
This sequence comes from Bidens hawaiensis, assembly GCF_021521415.1. Lineage (NCBI taxonomy): Eukaryota > Viridiplantae > Streptophyta > Magnoliopsida > Asterales > Asteraceae > Bidens > Bidens hawaiensis. The sequence continues at coordinate 53,900 of NW_027502801.1, forward strand.
GTTCTCAAGTTCTCAATTTTCAAATGGTTCGCTTAGGATCCTTACCCTATATATATATAAATATTTATATATATATATGGGAGGGTTATCCTAAAAATAAGTTGTTTCCTAGGAAGAATAGGAATAAATCATAGTCATTAAATCATGTTTATTAATCGTTGAGATTTAAAATTAACAGAAACCGACATAGTTTCCTAAAATTAATATTTCACTATTATAACTGACATAGTTTCCTAATACTTTTCTTTCACCATAGATTGTAATGCCATATGTCAAAAATATATTTGTTCTTACAATTCATAGGAATTCTTATTTTTACTTGAACCCCATATAAAATATTAGAATCATATGAGAATAATTTTGAAATTGAGAACTTTAAGAACCCTTTGGGGCCACAATTAAAACTATTTAAAAAAATAAAAATATATATAAAACAAAAAAAAAACACGAAGATAAAAAAAAGCAAATAAAAACCAAAAAAAATTATTTTCATCTTGGTTTTAATAAAAATAAATAAAAAAGAAATTAAAAAAATATTGGTTTAGCAAAGTTATACACATATGTATACTACTTATCTTTTTTTTAATTTTATACATATTATTTAAACACATATGTACACTTACGATAAATGATAATGTACATATGTGTACATTATGTAAATTAAGATTAAATACAAATATACATATGTGTAAAACTAGTTTTTTTTTAATATTTTTTTTTATTTTTCATTTTTTTTTGTTTTATAAATTTTTTTTATTTTTTAAGAGGTTTTTTTGTAGCTTAAAACGGTTCTCAAAGTTCTTAATTTTAAAAAAGTTCTCTTAGGATCCTCACCCTGTGTGTGTGAGTGCGCGCGTGAGATCAAATGAAAACTCCTCTTAAAGAGAAAACTTAAAAACTCCTAGTGCACATATTTGATACGCACTATTGTATATACAACATTAAGACAAATGCACACATTTAATACACATTAGAAGGTCTGTGTAGTACAAAACTAATGCATGTACTACATCGAATTTTATTTATTTATTTATATATATATATATATATATATATATATATATATATATATATATATATATATTGTCATATAATAAAAAACTACTTTACATATATGTAGCATCCCAAGTTTTGTGGGTATTTAAATGAATCTTGTTTAATTGAATTATAGAATCTAAATGTAATAATCTAAAGCATGATGGGGCTAAGTGTCATTGGATGAAAAGTTAATCATGAAACCATACCCATATCTTATAAGAGTAGCCACCATCTCATTTCATAAGCATCTTGGCCTTCAACCTCATTCAAACCCAAAATTCCCATTTTTGATAGAGCAACCCGACGATTCCTGAAGATCTAACCGTCGGATCAGTCTCAAATTTTAGCACAGTATTAACTGAATAAAAACAAATATTTCCACGAGTCGGATCTTCTATCAGAGGTTGGGATGTCCAATTTTTATCAAGGACACCGTAATAGTGGAAAAGTGAATTTTCCGGCAACTGAAGCGACGAATTCCGGTGTCGGAAGTGGGCGGCACTTGTAGAGCACGGCGGCTCAGTCACGTAGTCACCTGAATCACTCATTCCTAGTTCGTTTGATATAGTTTTTGGCTATTCGAATGATTTCGAACAAAACCTCAGATGTACGTTTTTATTAAAAAAAACTTACTTTTTCGTGTACAGAATTGCATGAAACTTAGTAGGATGATAGATCGAGTCACGATTATTGATAAAGTAACTTTTTAGTAAATGGGCAAGTTGGCTCGGTTAGGGTTAAAACGGTTAAGGTTAGAATCGTGAAAAGATGAGTTAATGGAGTTGGTATGACACGGAACTTCATTGGAAGGTAGAACGAGTCATCAGGAACTAAAAGTAAAAAAGCTTGGTCGAAAGATAGATTTAATCGGGAAAACAAACCAAGTAGAATCACATTGGGAAAGTTATTCGATCCGTTGGAAATTCGATTCAGTTGGAAGAAAACTTGATTTGACTCATTTAGGACATTTGACTTGATTCATTTGTAATATTTAACTCGTTTTTTCTGAAATATTCGACTCGATTTGCTTGTGATATTCGACTCGATTCGTTTTTTAAGATTCGACTCGATTTGTTTGTAATATTCGAATGGATTCGTTTATAGTATTTGACTCGATTCGTTTGTGATATTCGACTCGATTCAATTTGTTTAGGATATTCAATTCGATTCGTTTGGCATATTCGATTAAATTCATTTTTCATTAGGTCATATTAGCTTGATGACCTAAGTAGTAAGACTTAGATAGCAAACAGTGTATTAACACCTATATCTGTTAAACAGTTTGACGTACTTAGTTGAAAAAAGGTGTTACAATCAATTATAAAGATTCAGGAACCATGTGAGTCTAGCCCCTTTGTTTATGTTTTTGGGGCTACGTGCATACTCAATGTGGTAGTTTGATATTATACATTGCTTGAGTAGTAATATATTTGGCATGTAGAATCTTGAATGTTTACACCTATTAAATTACTTATGTTGGTACATTATACATACTTATTTTATATGCGGTACGTGTGAGTAGGTGTATGTACGGTATGCGGACTCTACGTTTGACATAGTAAGTTAGGATAGCAAATCCCTCTAACTTCTATTGGACATAGATGTGGCATGTGATGGCGTAGTTAAGGACTGTGGACCTTATACGCAATATAGATGATAGACATCAATGTAGATAAGGATTGTGGACCTTATACGTATTGTAGATATAGATGTCAACATTGGAAAGGATTGGGACCTTAAACATGCTGTAAATGTAATGTGATAGCATAAGAGACGAATGTGGACCTAGTACGTTCTATGATATAGGTGACAAAATAGGGTAGGACGGTGAACTTTGTACGTACTGTTAATGTATGATGGTATAGGGAAGGACCACGAACCTTGTATGTACCATGAATGGTGAATATAGGTAAGGACTGTGGACCTTGTACGTGCTCACGACCTTGAGTATAGATATAGACGGCGGACTTTGAACGTACTCTTGGTTGGTTGAAGTAAGTTTTGATCGTGAATGTGTTAATATATGTATGGTTTGAATGTTAATAATGTTTGGATAAATATAAGAATAAGGATCAAGTTAAGAATGGTATGTGTATCTTCGAATACATATGAATGTGTAAGTATGACTTGTTGCCTATTAAAACTAGAACTCACTCAGCATAGCA
>NW_027502802.1:0-37426 GCF_021521415.1 Bidens hawaiensis
TATTGCCAATGCTAGTGGCTGTACGTTTATGAAGTGATAGCATGATTCCATTAAAGTCATATCAATGAAGGAAGAAATGTAATTATACATGTCACACCCAAGCCTCTCTTTACCTGATCACAGTTGTCTTCTGAAAATCAGTGTCAATTTTTTGATTTTCATTGAGTCAAGAAAAGCTTCATAGAAAAGCAAGAAAAAGAAAAACAAAAGAGTCAAAAAAAAGAAGAAAAAAACAGAAAAACAAAATGAAAAATTAAGAAAAAAAGTCAATTAGGATTTTAACTTCTGCTTTATTTCTTCATTTATTTTGATTCAAGCCTTAGACTTTCTCTGTTTGTAGTCATACAAGATCTGATTGTTAAGGCCCTGAATCTTCTGGTTTATTTTTAACTTTTCTATATCGAGTTAAGTGTGCAAAGCACAAAGTGTCGTGTGTAAAAAAGTCAAAGTGTCAAGTATCTTAATAAGGATACTGTGATCAACTAAGAAAGGTTTAAGTCAAGTTGAGTTGATATGTTAACACAAACTAGTCCCGACATATGATGGAATCAGCAACATGTCTGAATAAGTGGGGACCACATAAGTATCATGTCTAATTGAATCTTAAATGTATCATGTTAACATCAAAACACTTGTCAAGTTAAACAGGTGGACAATATCTACAATCGATGATGAACTTGTGTCATAATAATATCAAAATGGAAACGCGATCTAGGACTTTGCAAATCAATATGATTCCATGTTGTGATCGTTCTTAACGATATTATGTAAATTAATTCAATATTTATTTTATATTAATCCCTCTAATTAGTTACTTCTTAATTTTAAAATCTTAAAAGGTATTTTATTTTAACTTTATTTTTAAAATTTTACCTTGAATTTTAATTTCAATTTTATTTTATTTTATTTTATTTTTGTTTTGTTTTTATTTTCTAAAATATTATTTATCTTTATGTCTTAATATTTTAGATTTTATTTTTATTTTTATTTTTATTTGTATTTTATAATTTTTTATTTTTGCCTTCTATTTTTATTCTTATTTTTATTTTTAATTTAATCCTTTTGTTTTTAACTTTAATCAAATTTTACTTTATCTCAATTTGTTTTGCTAAAGATATCATTTTTGCAAAAGCTAGCAGTTACGGACCGATAAAAGACAATTAAGAAAAATAAACTAGTGCTTGGATTCGATGGGTAAATGTTTTTTGGGTTTGAATGTGCAAATATTTTAATGACCGAGGATTGAGAGTGTATTTTTCGGTGAATACTCGCGATGTTTTGACCTTATCGCGAGATAGGCTGACCCTATATATAAGGGCAACCTAAAATATCTTTCACTATTCATCAAACACTTTTCACATTCCACTCTCTCTCTTCTCTCTCATCCTTATCCTTCAAACCCTAACTATTCATCTTCTTTCTTCAAAATCCGGCCTTTTTATCGTTTTGATCATGAATCCAGATCCTACACCCTCGGTATAACATCATAAACACCTTGCATCATCGTTCATCTTCTGTTCTGGGTTCACGCGGATCTAGCCGGCGGTTCATCTGTGTTACTTGTCTAGCTTAGAACCATCGATTAGGCCTTAGTTCATGATTATCATCATTGTTTATTAGCTTTTAGATTTATTTTGAAGAGTTTGTAGATCTAGGGTTAGTTCATAGCGTTCAAGGGTCCAATTGACCATGTTAACCAAAGGGCTTTAGCTTCAAACTCTCCAGAAACACAATTCGGGTCTAGGCGACACCCAAGGAAGGAAAAAGAATGAAAAATCGATAAGTTCAATTTTTTCGCATACAAAGGGTTTCGCATCGCATGACCATGCGATGCGTAACATCTTTCTGTTTTGCTTCGCATGACCATGCGATGCGAAACTTCTTATTGTTTCGCTTCGCATGACCATGCGATGGTAAACACCTATCTGTTTCTCTTCGCAACCCATGCGAAGCGAAATAGAGTCCATGTGAAAATTTTGGAGTTGGCAAATTTTTCAGAAATTCTGGACTAATGCTACGGGACTGTTTGGACAATATTGGATTGTTCTAACCTTGGACTGTTATGGACTGTTAAAAATTGTATATTACGGAATAATTGACTTGTAAATATACTAAAATTAACTTATCAACTTATTAAAACTAAAATGTGCATAATTGATTAACCATTTATATTTAATTAAGTTAACAATATGTAAATACTTAAGTCTCTTGTATATAACTTATCTTATATTAATTAGCTTTGTGTAATGATGATTTTCACGATCTAAATGATTGATTTCAGGGTCATAATCAATTTTGTGCTCTCGAGCTTCCCAAAGCCAAAGCTGACAAGGTGTTCACATCCATGGTCAAGGGGCTAAATCAATCACCCCTTGCACATGCCATCATCGCCAACCCAGCTATTTACTCTAAATGGGTTTTGGACTTCTGGGCTTTTGCAAAGGTTGCTGATGATGCTCTGTCATTTACTACCAAAGTTGCTGGAAAGGAGTTGACTATCACAGAAGGAGATATCATACGGGTATTAAAGATCAAGGATGAGTCTGATTACACGTATGAGAATGGGAGATAGGGCCAGTCTGAGTGAGTTTGTGACTTAGATGGGGTATGGTACTGATTGGAAGAGCCTGAAGAAGAAACACCTCCCGCCATATTGGAGGTTTCTCTTTCACATTGTGACTCACTGCTTTGCAGATATTCGTTGAGGATTTGATTGTATGAGAGTTGACTGGGTACGCATCATGTTTGCATTGACAACATGGGAAAAGTTCAACTATTAGAGAAGACTATTTTTATGCATGTTTGCAAATGCAAAGAATGACTCTACATGGCTTATGTACCCGAGGTTTGTGCAGATGTTGCTAGACGATATGATTCCTGATGTTCCCAGGCCACCTTCCAAGAAAGCCAAAGACAAGAAGTCACTGCCAGAGCCGTATCATGTGAACGAAATCAAGCTATCAATCTTTGGTGTGTTGTTGAGCACGAAAGGCAAGGGACATCAGTATGAGGGACCAAGGCCGAGTCCTAAATTTGGTTTGTTTTAGGAGACTGAGCCTGCTGGGGACGAGGTTGATGTTGAAAGTGGTGAGCTGATTCCATCTGAACCAGAAGATGAGGCAGAACAAAGAGATTCGTCGGAGGAGGCTCTAGAGGACCGTACAAAGGCGAAACATGATTTGAAAAGGAAAGCAGCCGACAAGCCTTCTGTTGGTGTTTATTCTGGAAAGGGCAAGTCTGTTGAAGCAGAGGAGGAAGAAGAGGACGTTCAGCCCTTGAAAGGTTTGAGGAAGCTTGGAGACTCCCAGAAGTCCTCCAAGCTCGTCGTCAAGCTTTCCACTTAAGGTAAACCTTCCTCCACCATGACCCTCCTGTAATTTCACCCAAAGCCTTAGCACAAGTACTTAGAGATCTAGACGTAGCAAAAATCAAAATTCCCGTCTATAAGAAACCCAAAGCCAGAAAGAAAACCAAAGCCAAGCAAACCAAAACGATGCTCCACTACTCAACCGACTCCTCACACGAACCCTCACCAATGGACCAACCAATATCAACCCTACCACATTTACCTGAATCACCACCTCAATCACAACCACAACCAACCACTCCACCCGAACAACCATCCCAAACAACAACACCACCCACTCAACCTACCACTGAAACCGCAACCACTTCAATATTCACATCTTCCATTTTTAGCTAACCCATTAAATCAACTAGCCTATGGACAGAAACATTTATCACCTCACCAGCACCAAAACAACCAACACCCTCAAACTTAGAACCCATACCATACACACCTCTTCTCTCAATACCACTCACCTCAACACCACCCACCTCCACAACCTCATCTATACCAACCCAGTCCATCAACCTATCCTTACAAGCAACCTCACCACCAATCATGTCCATTACTCCTCCATCCACTATCCTTTCATCCAAACCCATTACCAAAGGAAAGTCTTTGACACCTCCGGTGTACGCCAATCCTATCCTCCATAGGATCGTCGCACTGGAGGAATCAAACGCTAAGAGGGCCGAACGCGAGATTGTGCTCCTAACGTTTATCAAAGACATGAAGAAAAAGGAGCTTGAGGATGAAAAGAAGAAAGGGAAATTGAAGGCGAGGGTACAGGTATTGGATGAGCCGAAGGAGTTGAATGATGCCAAAATTGAAGGTCAACGCCTCCTAATCAATCAACTTCAAACTAGCATTCAGAATCAACAAAAGCTTCTCAATGACGAATCATTAAAGAATGCAGATCTATGGGCAGACCACTCGAAGCTTGGTGATCGGGTGCAGACATTGGAAAAGAACTTATCTGCTGCTACTTGCCCTTGAAGCTAGTTTGTTTAAGAAAATTGAAGATGTTACAACCAAATGGGATGTTGAGAAGGAAGCAACAAACTCAAGAGTCTCTATGTTTGAAGGACAGTTAGCCTTATCAGCCTCTCTTGGCACACTTGTTGCAGTAAATGCTCAGTTTATAACCAGGATTGAGGCCTTGCAGTCCAAGGTTGCAGAGCATGATCGTGTGAATGAACTCCAGTCAAAGCTGAATGAAGAATTGAGTGAGAAGTACAAGGCAGCCTCTGAGCTAATCGGAATGCGTGACGATGATTTTGCCACGCTCGAGGCACGCCTTGATTATGTTTTTGGATCTTGGAGGAAGTCTGCCACTGTGCCACAACTTGGTGTATCCCAACCAACCGCAGGTCCCAGTATGGCCGTGGGAGCTGAACAGGTTGGTAGATCGAAAGAAGAGGCGACTGTGGGTCGGGTTGCACCACAGATCGGCAAGACAGGAAGTTTTGTGGGTACCAGCTTAGGGTTATCTCATGTTGAACAACCTCAACCTCAAGCTGGTGGTGATGATGAAGAGAGTGATGATGAAGATGATGAAGACGACGAGGAGGACAACGTCCATGATAGTTACGATGAAGACGATAATGATGGTGATGGAGGGACGGGGGTGACGGAGGAGCCAGTGCAGCAGGATGTGGAGGTGGAGTTAACCCTCAATCACCTCCACACACTTAGGAACACATTCAAGACCCTGCTGCACACAACTCTTCAAGCAAAGTCAGAGAACACGACTCAAAGATTGATGACATGTATAACGACTTGTTTCCTGCAGGTAATGTTGCAGGTATTTTGGAAGCATTCATTGAAGCCGGAAAGAGCTTGGAGCCATTCATTACATCAAATACGGAGGAAGCTGCAGAAGATGACTACATTAACTACTCGTCAAATCCAGATACACCTCCGGTTCAAGTCCAAGATTCACAGGCTCCTGCAATAGATCCCGTCTCAGGTCCAGCTACCGACTTGACACAAGCAACACCGAAGAAAAGAAAGACTCATTTAGTGTCAAGTCGTGCATGTGCCCGCATGCTCAACTACCCTTAACATGATGATTCGCTGATCGTCTATGCAAAGTACAATAAGGAGAACAGTTGTTGGGCCAATCGAAGATACAGTGGAGATGTCATATATCTCTCTCATCATGAGCTGAAATCGTTGCCAGAACTTGACATTAATTATCTTCGCAAAGCTCTGGGCCGAGGAGAATATGATGATTCATTGGAAGGTTGGGTCACCACACATCTACATCATCAATCAAAGTTGGACTACAAAGATTTTGAACTGAATAAGGGTCAGAAGTACAAGAACCCAAAAGAAATAGACCCAGCTACCGGAGAGCCACGAACCATGTGGAGATACACGGTGCCAAAGGACTGTCATGAAATTTATCATGGCGAGCCCTTCATTCCTAACACTCTCCAAGACTTCATTGGTTGGGAGTTTGATAATACAACAAGTGAGGTCGTCATCCACTGCCGTGACATGCACGAGATACGAGTGTTTGATAAGCATGAGCTAATGTGACTACACATGGAGGATGTGAAGAAGCTCTACAAATCACCGCTGGGAACCGTCGAGGGTCCAGGTCATCAGAATACAGACCAGATAGTTGAAGCCTTCAACAAGTTCGTCTAAAGACTTGTTGAACTTCCACTGACCGAGGATGAATGTCTGGTCTACGACACCGACGGGTTCCAATACTAAAGACCAGAGGGAGACTGTTAGGTCCCGTTTTGTGTTATTAGTCTTTTGTATTGGTTTGTTTATGTATTTGGGCCATTTGGTCACTTTTGTATGTATTGGGCTTTAGTTGGTTACTTTGTATGTATTAGGCCCAAGGGAAACTTGTAAAGAAGCCTATTGGGCATTGATGATATGACATGTTTCTCATGCATGCTTCCCTATAAATAGGAAGCATGGCATGAGAGAAACAACCTTTTGCCAAAAATCTCTAACATCACATATCCTTACTTTCTCTCTAGTTCTCTCACTTTCACTCACTTACTTTCCCACCCAAAATAACTCTCAAGATCCGAGACCTCTTAGGTGACTTAGTGTGATTTCCGCTAGCACTAAGTTTGGTTGATCCAAGAATAGTTGTTAGATCCACCCACGGTTTGGGACCTACACATACTCAAACGTTAAACCTATCAAATCAACGTATGAATAGTCTATTGATAATTTTTAAAATTTTAACTTTGGTGATCAAACTGAAACAAGGCTTGAGTATACCCGACCTTTCATTTCAGTCTTTACATGGACTTACTTAAGCTAACAACATCCTAAGATGTTTCCCACTTGACTCAAATAATTTAAACTTCAGCTTCTTCAATAAACGAACCATCCTTTCATTCTTTAAAGTTGAGCCTACCGAGACATCGAACACTGAGTCTAAACCTTTCAGCTACAGTACCTTACGTGTGTTAACAGGCCATTAACACGACAATTTATTACTTTCCATATAATGCAACTATAAACTGTTTAGTATTTTTCTAATTTTATAATGTTTGTGTATTTTTGAAAATTTTACGTTACTGAAAATTTACAATATTTTTGTATTTTTCCGATTTCTCCACTTATATTTGTGAATAAAATTAATTAAAAGAAAAACAAAACAAAAATTTATGGACATATTAAAACACACCAAAATCAGTCGTCGAAGCGAAGCATTTCCAAGAACCCTACAAGGGCACTAAATCAAGTAGTGCCGAAAGGTTTTGTAAACTAGTTCACCAAATTATTATCAATATGAATTTGCTCTAAGTGAATTAATTCTCTTTCATAACAGTCTCGAATTAAATGAATTTTAGTATTAATGTACTTGGGTTTAGAATATTGAATTGGGTTTTTAACGATTTGAATAACATAATTACCACAAAATATAGGGGTGTTCAAAAATTCTAAATCATAATCCAGCAATTGATGTTGCATCCAAATGGCCTGAGAGCAGCAAGCAGAGGTAGCCACATACTCAAATTCTTTAGTTGATGTTGTTATGGTCTATTGCTTCTTGCATTGCTAGGAAATAAGCCTGTCACCCAAGTATTGATCCAACCTCCAAAACTACTATCAGCAAAATCATATAAATCAAATTCAGAAATTTTTGGATACCAGAGACTAAGCTTTGGTCTCCCCTTGAGATATCTAAAAATTCGTATAACAACAGTTAACTAAGAAAGTTTAGAATTAACCTGATATTGTGTACATTGACAGAATGCAAGCATGATGTCACTACTAGCTGTTAAGTACATAAGAGATCTAATCATCAATCGATATTTTGTTTGATCTATCAAAGTCCTATTAGCATTAAGCATTAAAAGTAGTCTTGTAGCCCAAAAACATTTTCCTTCATGAAGAAATGTTCCCTTTGAATTTTGGAGGACCTGTAACTCCAAAATATAATCATATCATCATAGAGCTCATTAAAACCTATTCTTCATCACATTTCAAATTCTTTGCATAAGTCTTCATGAGATAATATCATCAATGTAGATTTGAACCAAAATCAAATCTTTCTCAACTTTTAAGATAAACATCATCATACCAATTTTACCACTAGTATATCTATGTTCTAAAAACTACACTGTTAGTGTAGCGTACCAAGCACGAGGTGCTTTATGTAGTTCATACAAAGCTTTATCCAGTTTGTAATCATGATCAGTACATTCTGAATCTTTGAAACAAGGTGGTTGATCCACATATATTTCTTCTTTAACTTCACCATATAAAATTGTTGTCCTGGCATCCATCTGATAGACAAGAAAACCCATGTAGGATGCATATGCAAAGAAATACGAATAGCTTTAAAGAGAGCGATCGAAGCATGAACTTCATCATAGTCTAAATCTTCAACTTGATGAAAACCCCCGAACCACTAACCATGCCTTGTTTCTTACGATAATCCTAATGTCATCTTGCTTGTTGCGGTAAACCTATTTTTTTATCCAAAGACATCTTTCTTTTTAACTATTTAACCAACTTCCACACATTAAGTTTCTCAAATTGATTCAATTTCTCATGCATCTCCACAACCCAACTTGATTCTTGTAACACCATGTAATACTTTTTGGTTCTATTTGAGATATGAAACAATAGTAAAGACATATGCTTATTTTTCCACTTCGACTTCTTGTCATGATGCTAGAATCGAGTGGATCAATGACATGCTCTATAGGACGGTTTCTTTGAACACTTGTAGGACCTGGGTTTTCTGGAACTTCAGCAGCCTGTCGTAAGTTAGAGAGACTTTCTAAATTTAAAGGTTCGTGATTCCCATCATTAGGTTCAAAGATGTTGCGTGAAAGTGGAGTTATTACAAAGTTTTCCTGCAACATCCCGAAAATTTCAAATTGAATTTACCAACTTCGAAAAGTTGATGGATCAAAAATGTCCTGAAAATAATTAAAAACTGAAACCCCGAATACGCATGACGATAAGTAGCACGAAAAGAAAGATCTAGTAGTCCGTTGCGCATCACGATGGGCAAGTCTCAAGTCCTTCATGATACGTGACAAACTTGAGAAATATTTGAATCTTGGTCGATGTTGCATTATGCGATGGGTCTACTCATTTGACCACCATGATACGTGAAGTGGACGCTAAGTAACCGGAACACGCGTTGAACCACATGGGCTGACTTAGCGACACGTGACAAGCCTCGTCTTGACTCAGCAAGACTATGGCTCCATCGCAATACGCGACGGAGTAAGAAATTGGCTATAAAAACGGAGGAGCAGGGGGGTGTTCACAACACGAAACTCAAATTCACACACACACTCCAGTTTCCGTGCCCCGACAACCCGTGATGATCCGAAGAATGCCCAAGCCCCTTAGTGTGCGCCGATGAGTCCTGAGCCCCAAAGTTCTGGCATTAATTCCTCAACACCCAACGTGTGGTATAAGTGTTGCCCATTTGATCTTAAGTTGTGTGCGCTAAATAACCGTGTTAAGGTAGAGGTTCTGCTTAAGTTATTTAATACATGGCTTAGACCCTAGTCAGGAGTATAATCTAAACCTTGAAAAGTTTTAAATATAATTTTTTAAGATTTTTATAAATAAAGGTTATAGCCAAAACAACCTTTCTTCATGATTGAGAAAGTAAAGTTTTACATAAAAAGGTTCTAGTCATATTGGTGTTTCTTCGTGACGAAGAAACATAATGACATTTATAAATGGACGTTTCGTTATAAAGAAGAAACCTAACATATGATTGGAAATATGAAGACTACAAGCCTATATATTTTACTCAGGAAAATGATCTATCAAGGTTTAAGGCTATACGAATTAGGCTAAAGATCTGAAGCTAGATCATGCAATCTTGATATTTATACAAAATTAATCTCATAATATAGGTCCGAGGTAACTCATAAAAGCATACATCAGTTAAACTAATCATAAAAAAAAAGGTGAATACGTCACCCCTTATCAAACGGTCCTTACTCTTACGGGAAAATGTTGTTGTTTGTCTTAGAAGAGTCAAAACATAGTTATAAACATGAAAAACTTTCAACAGATTCACCGACAAGCCGAAAGGTGAAAATGCTTAATCATTTAACAAGCCAATTTTACTCTAAAAAGACAGATAAGTTATTTGTCTTAAAGCTGAAAAGACAAATATGCCATATATCTTTAAGAGTCTAAACAAGCTGATTTTACTCTGAGGAGATAAATATCTTATTTGTCATAAAGCTGAAAAGGCAAATATTTGTTCATCTTAAAAGGGTTTGAAAACATTTATAGAACGTTATACCACATGATAAAAATAAAAGCACTCAGACTAAATGCACATGTGTCTGGATCGAAACATAATTGAAAATTAGTATGCATGCTATGCGTCAGTCTCAACCCATATCTCCAATGGGCACAGTTCCCGGAGATACTATTGACTAGTGGTACACCCATGGGACAGAGCAGAAACCCTGCTGAGTTGTACTAAAAACTCTCTTTCTCTCTCTCTCTCTCTCTCTCTCTCTATATATATATATATATATATATATATATATTGTAACAATATTTCAGAAAATAATTTGAAGTCAACGATTCATCAGTATATCGCAGACGTATTTTCAAACTGTTTTACAGAAAATCAGTTAGGTTAGACTAGACAAGCAAGACAGATTAGAATATTGGAGATATTGTCATTAGATGCTATCTGATGGCTCAGATGTTTGAAATTATGAAAAAAATGTAAAATATATATTTTTACAAATCTGTTTTGTAATGGTAAATGAGTGTTTAATTCCCAAGATTTTATAAAAGAATATTTATTTCAAAGGCTTCCGCTAAAAGAATTCAACTATGATATATTTACAAAACCAATACCAACTATTGGTTCTACGTGTAGGCCTCGAGGTCGGGTATGACATTTCATTAGGAATTGGATCTGGAAATAGTGAGCTCCCAAAGTATGGGAAGACAACATTGTCACTTGTAGTAGTTTCAATTGAATTGGTTGAACCTCCAGAGGAATTTGTTTCAGTATAGACTTCAGAAATCGGCTTCTGAACTAGTGAAGGAGGTGCTTGTGTAGTTTTGTACATTCTAGGTGGATCTATACTCAGCACCGTAGATCTTTCAGTTGTGAGATCCTCTTCATCAGCAGGAGTGAATGAACTGTTAGGTGAGAAAAATCAAGAAAAACATTAAAAGGCTTAAATAGTGTATTATAGTCAAATAACCAATTCGGCCCAACTCTTGCTTCAGTCTTGTTTTCTTCTAACCAGCGCACGTCGAAGGATTCCACAATTTGCTTTGTAGATTTGTTGTAAACCCGGTAAGAAGTACATTCAAAGTAACAATCATTGGCTTTGGAATTAAATTTTGGTGAATATTCCAAGTGTAATAGGGTGCACATACAACTGAAAGAACGAAAATGCTCAATAGTGGGTTTTTTCTCCACATAGTAGCTCATAAGGTGTCTTCATGTGATGTTTGTTGATCAATACGCGATTTTGAACATAACAGACCATATTGACAGCTTTAACCCAAGAGAAAGTAGATAACTTGGAATAACATAACATAGTGTGTGCTGCTTCAATTAGAGTTCGATTCCTTCTTTCAGCAACATAATTCTTTTGTGGAGTACGATCGGTACTATATGATAGTCGGTCAGTTTGTATATAGTTAAGTGCGTTTATTTATTAGTTTTACTCGGTTTGTGCATGAACTTCGATATTTAATACGCGTTTATTATATTTCGGGTAACTTGTGACTAAATTAGCTATATTGGACCTATACAAGCACGGAATGAATTCCCGAGATGACCAACACACGTTACGAGACACGAAACTTGTTTTACTAGAGAAGGGACCCGTCTCGATATTCGACGGGGATGGAAGACTGTCTATCGCGTATCGCGATGATCTTTAATATTGACTGTTTGACTTTTTGGTCCATCGCGATACGCGATGGACCCCTGAAGACCTCATCGCGTACCGAGATGGTCAACCAATACCCACATTTGTATATGCTAGTCAACGGTTAACTGGCACAACTATTTGCTCATGGTTTGATTGATTTATACTCAGATTATTTTGTTTGCTCGTTTATTATATATTACCATTAGTGTCAAAACTGGTGATTATCTCACTCAACTTCATGTTGACAAATCTTTGTTTATTGTGTACGCATATGCAGATTACCAGTTGGTTTGAAGCTAAGATGAAAAAACACTTAGAGAGATCTTAGTTAATAAAATAAAAGATATTTGTGTACTATTTTTATTTTGGTAATTTGTTAAACTTTGTGTACTTGATTGAAATTTTGTAATAAATAAATAATTAGATATTGTCATATTTAAATTGTATAATAATACCTTGTGAGATAGGGACTAACAGTTCGCACTCTGACATTTCCGCCTTAGGTTGGGGTGTGACAAATCATACGTGCATGTTCTAAGGGCGAGCGCATATTAGCATCGGTAATACCATGGTGAGTGGGAGCGAGACTTATGTGGCACTGCGATGCCGTGTTAGAACATCGTGCTTCTTCTCTTGATGACACATAAATCAACCTTTTGCAGTAGTGTTCGCCGTTGCGGTAAGATTTGATAAATCAATTTGATTTGAGTTTTTAAAATTTTTATAATATTTTATATATCATTTAATTTGATTTTTTCTTAGAACTTGTGTTCTTTAACTTTAGAAAAGAAAATCTGAGTACATAGGTGTGCTTACTTTTTGCTGTTAATATTTTATATAGATTTTTTATGAAACCGAGTTTTATTCAAAATGCCGTATTTTTTCGTTTCATAGGCGACTTTGACACGGTTATTTAATATTATGTAATTTTTTTTATTATCTTATAATAGGTAACTCTTTTAAATTAGTGATTATTAGCCTATTAAAAAAATCATAAAAGGTTTGATGGTGGTGAAATACGGATATATCATATAGGTGGCATAAAATGATAAAAAGATGAAAGTGGAGTACATCCCATAGTCTAATTATTTGTCTAATCAACGTATTAACAATAGATATCGTATTAACAATAGATATAAATAAAAGTTAAATTAGAAAACCAGATTTTAGTCTTAACAAATATTGTTTAAATTATTATGCACTATCAACTTTCTATTTCAATTTGTCATGTTTTCTTTAACTCTATTAATCATTAAATTACGTTAATTTTATACTCCTAAGGGTCTACTTCAAATATACAAAAACAACCATTTAACTAACATACAATTTATCATTTTGCTTTCTTAAAACTATTAAAGTAATTAAAAACCAATTTAGTCCCACTGTCCCAAAGTCATAATTAGAAAATTAATAATAATACTTTAAATTATACACATTTCGCCATTTTCCAAGTCCCTTCCCATCATCTAAGGAATTCTCACCAATAAAAATCGTTTTTATAAAATTACGAATATACCCTTCTACTTTTCGATAAAGTCAACTTCATTTTTAATGTATATAATATATATAAGACCACTAATACTATAAATACTCACGACCGAAAAAAAAAATCAACAATTTCCATCACCAACAAAATCATTATCATCAGAATGGGTCATATGAGTTACAATAGAGTTGGCCGGAGATATTATCCGACAAGAGGTTTCCGGCTAAACCCTAAAAGATTTTATGTTCAAAGGCTACGTGCAAAGTTCTTTAAATTCTGCAAGATTATTTTTGGCTCGTGGAGATCGAGTTCTTCGTCGTTGTACGAGAAGAACTCGACACGGGTTTCGGGCAAAACAAGCCAAAGATGCTTAGTACCTAAGGAGAACACGTATCGGCTAAGATCGTTTGGCCGGTCAAATTCTTTTTACTCGGAAGCCATTGAAGATTGCTTGGAGTTTATAAAGCGATCTTCTGTCTCTTTGGATGATAAACCATTTGAAGAAGATATGAGGTTTGAAACTTTGAATATTAGCTGAGCTAATTTTTTTTCTTTCTTTTGTAAATTTCTTAACACATGTTTTCCCTTTAGAACTTTTTCTTCATTTTATTTCCACTTTTCTGATTTTTGATAAATATGTTTATTAGTTAAATATATGTAGCTATGTATATATTGGTGAATGTTGGTTCAATTCAACACTTATTTTAACTTTTTTTTTTTCGAGTTGCCGACTTTATTAAAGAGGCTAGCAAGTGACTAGACCCAAAATCAACACGGAAATATCAATTAAATCATAGATAGTTGCTTATGGTATTCCTGATTATACTTTAACAGCATGGCTTAAACAAGAATTCTAGTGAAATATTAACAATTCTATTTAGTTATGCAGTGAGTTTTAGTATAATTTAAGAGCATTCTCATCCCACCTCTATCTCTAAACTAAAAGTTATACTAAAATCATTATATTTATTCTCTCTATTTCAATTAAATAATACTTTTTATATCTTTTATCATTACATTTTCTCTTTCCTTCACTCCCAACCACTCTTAAAACATATTAAAAAATTATATGGGATGAACAGTAACTTTTCAAATATACAGAAAAATCACTATTTTTTCTAAAATATAAAAAGTTTTTACTTATAACACCTTGAATCACTCTATAAATTATAAAAACACCACTCACATTAAATGAGGGGTTGGATGAGAGTGCTCTAATAAAGTCTAAATTGTGAAACCAAACCGGTCGAAACCAAACTGTTGGTAAGGTTTTGTTTGGTTCAGTTTTAAATCTAAGCGCTTCGGTTATAGTTTTCGATAATAGAAAAAATTAATAACGGTTTGACTTACGGTTTAAAAAAACTGTCAAAATTATATACTAATGTAATATAGTTATTAATTTTATAATTTGCCAGCAAAATGTGAATTTATTATTAAAAGACGGTCGCGTTTTGTTTGGTGGTTTAGTGGGATGTGTTAAACTACTTTTCTCGAAGAATGCGTTTTATTTGGTGGTTTAGTGGGATGCGTTAAACTACTTTTCTGAAAGAATTGTGATAATATTTAAATTATTACGGCACTATATAAAATTGAAATGATTCTAATATCAAATTATTGTATTTTATAATAAAAAAATTAGTAGACTATAGAGAAAATAAAATTGTTGCTGGAAACATGACTTCTTGATTACAATTTTGTCTGATAAATAATGCAATATTTGAGACTGTTAAAAACAGCAAAACAATTATATCAATCCTTTTGTTTTCTATCTACTAATTTATAGAGTACTCTAATTTATACAAACCAAAAATATATATAGAATAGATGAGCAGTAATTAGTCCCGATGGACATTTTGGTGATAAAATGATATACTCTTCGACCAAGGAGTCGTAATTCAAGTCTTGCGAAGCACATGCTAGCAGGTGTGATGATTATAGAAGTATATTACGTCTACAATACCTAGATGCGATAACGTAAAAAAATAATAATAAGCGGTATTAATGGGTTTAACCTTTAATGACTAACAGCATTAGCATGTTACCATTTAGGTATTATAATCATGATCAGTTATTTAAAAATAAGTAGGGTTTGTTAAAACAAATTGATTAGATTAATTGGTTTAACTAAAATTAATTAATTTCTATCCACTCAGTGTAAATGAGTCAGCACCATACACTGAGATTTTTTTTCGCCGCTACCGACTTACCTGAGGTGATATTACCATCAACACATTGCACCCCTAGGGGTTGACGGTACGAGTTGTTTGTAATTTTTTTGGGTTGTCACGAAAAAAGCTTGAACTAAGCCGAGCTTAAATGAGCTCAAACCCAAGCTCAAGCTTAGATTGGGCACATTTAATAAACAAGCTCGAACTTGAACTTCAATAGCGAGCTTGACTAGTGATGACAATGGGTCAGGTTTGGGCCGAGTATTGGTAATTCTAGTTTCATACCCATTTATAAAACAATGTCCCATAGCCGGCCCATTACGCGTCCTTGGTTGTCGGATAGTTACCAGTCGAGTTTCGGGTATATCCGTTAACTTGTTAAAAAAATACCTGTCTGTATTTTCAAGTATACTTTTTACTATTATAATTATTTTAAACATTTTGTTCATATAACTATCACAAAATTAAAACACGATACATTACATACATATAAACGTTACAATAAATAATTAATATAACTATAAATTTTATATAATTTATATATAGGGAGAGAATCAAGAGAAAACCCACCTTTAGAGAAAAAACTAAAAAACTCCTAAAGAATTATTTTTAATTAAAAATAAAAAAAATATTTTCAAAATTATGTTTTAGCCATTATTCTTATATTTTCTTATATTTCACTCGAAAAATATAAAAAAAAATAAAAATAAATAAATGAAAAAATAAAAACCGCTGTAATGCACGTACGTATTGCTGTGCGATACCGTTGTATTACACATGTGTATTACTATGTATTTTTGAGTTTAATAGTGTTTTATTGCATATATTCAATATTTGTATATTGTATATGTGTAGTAGTGTTGTATTATATGGAAAAAAATAATAATAAAATAAAAGTCGATGTGGTACACATGTGCGTTAATGTTGTATTACACATACGTACTAATGTGTATTCGATATGTGCATTAGTCTTATATTGCATATATACAATAGTGTGTATCAAATATGTGTAATAGTGTTGTATTCTATGCAATACAAACACTTTTGCATAATACAATGCACACTATTACACATGCGCACTAAACCGACGAGGTTACCGACAAGTTTTTTCTTTTTCTTTTTTTTAAACCAATAACAACATATAAGAATAATGGAAAAAAAAAACTTCAACTTTTTTTTTTAAAAAGTTAAAAATAGTTTTTTAGAAGCTTTTAGGAGTTTTTAAGTTTTCTCTTTAAAAGGAGTTTTCACTAGAACCCACCTATATATATATATATATATATATATATATATATATGGGAGATTTCAAATAAGAACCCCTTTGAGTTTTAAGAACTCGAAAGAACTCAGTGTAACGATTTCTTTTTTCGAATTTTTTTTACACATGCGTAATATGTGTAGGTTACATATACGTAAAAAAATTACAGAATTTTTTACGCACCCAGTCGACTTTTTACACATGTGTAACGGATGTAATAGTTAGTGTAACCACTTACATCTTTATTCTCTCTCTCCTACTTTGACTTTTTTGTTAGATTTAATATCAACCACATGTTCCAATCCATTTAATTAAATGTGTGGCTTATAATGAAGTTCTTAAGTTCTTAAACTCAACATAGTTCTCAAAAGATCCCTTCCATATATATATATATAGACACACACTTTACAACATACAGGCAAAAAAGATAATATCATTAACTACATGTTCCATAATAAAAATTTTTTTGTATGTATGAACCTACTAAAATAAAGCATTATTAGGCAAGGTTTAAAGGTAAATAAAAATTAAAATTTGAATATTTTTTGGTATATGATCGGGTAAAGGGGTATGCGACTTCGGATAATCAGGTTAAGTATCATCTAATCTCATACCCGGCCCATACCCGCAAAACCTTTTATATCCTAATCCCATGCCTGTCGTCTTTCGAGTATACCCGTCTCATATATTTTGGGTTTTAGGTATGCCTGTCAGGCATGGGCTTTTAGCCCTCCCTAAGCTTGACTAGGCTAGAGAGCAAAAAGATCCTATTAAATATATAATTTTTATTTTTAAATATAACTAAATGTAAGGAAATGTATATAAACATTTTAATTAAATCACTTATAAAGCTCGAAAGGAGTTGAGATCAAACTCATTTAAACTAAAAGGCCGAATTCGAACTTAGACTAGTCAATTTCAACAACATTCATTTTGGCATGAACCTGCTTTCAACTAAACCAAATTAATACCCTTAAAAACAATCCCCCTCTTTTTTTCTAACTAAACCCAATTTAGAACCCGTTTAGATATGAGCTAGAATGGCCCATTACCGACATAATTTGATCAATCCATTTTGCTAGATTTATTACCATGCAACAGGAATTAATTATAGACCATAAATTGAGATATCTCAATTAGGGTTAGGTTAGAATAAAAACTCATTTGAGTTGTGAAAACTTTAGAAACTCATTCTCAAACCACATGTTTTTAATTAAAGATTAAATCTTGTGGTCCACTATTAAAGTTAATAAAAAATGTTAAACTTAATTTACACTTTCTCTCTCATTAAAACATAATGAAAGAGCTGGTAAGGATCTTGATCTTATGATGACATCGATGAATTCATTGAATATGTATACGATTAGGATCGAATACGTTATGTGTGTGTTGTATGTGTGTTGAGAGTGTATTTGGACAAAGTAATGAGGCAGGAGGGGAAAAATGTCAGAACTGTTACATTAATCATACCTTACAGGGGTATATATAGTGATGACCACATTCGTTAAGATATAACTTAACGAATGTGTCATTCGTTACGCAAAATTAACGAATGAACATACACATTCGTTAATACATTAAACTAAACGAATAGCCCTCATTCGTTATCTCATTCGTTAAGCAAGGTTAACGAATGAGCTTACAATTAATAGGAATGTGTTACATTAGTTACGGGGTAACGATTGTAACTTACAATAGAGCGAATGGGCTATACATTTACCAAAATGCCCTTTACATTAAACTATAATATAATAATAAACATATAAAGACCGAGACGTACACAACATGTATCAACAAACTCCCCCTCGTCTCGAGCTCTTTATTCTTCAACGATGGAACATCTTCGTATTCCAGTCCACACAACTATGAATCTTGTATGCATAACAGACACGAACAACCTTCTGAAACTGCATAGCAAGCTCGTAGTCGCTTACGTTAGTGAATCTGATCTGACTATTAAATAACGCATCGTTGTCAAACTCAGATAAGTTAACGAGCCACATCGGATCATTTACACGTATAGTCTTCGTGTTTGAGCCTGAACCAAACACAATAACCGCTTCACTCGTTTTATTATCATAATACCAGTAGTTGAACGACGTGAAAAGACTCTATGGGAATGTGTTCATCGGTGCCCTCTTCATTGTCTTTGGCGGCTTAACCTGTAGGATCATCTTTCTCCAGCCAGTGCGTGGATCAATCTCATCTATATACTTGTGAGTCGGCACCTGCGGCTTGAAGAATTTGAAACCATAACATGTTTCATACAATAAATGAGCATAGAACCACTCAGCCTACTGAGCTTTCCCACGATTCATGAACGGTTTGTTGGCTAGTGTTCTAACATCCCACCTTGGCATAGATAAGATATCGTGTGGGCGTTTGAAATAATAAATACCATGTTCCTACTTCACGATATATACCTTAAGCTCAGAATCAAACTGCCATAACAGCAAATCACCTTTAACTTCTTTGACAGGCTTGTACTTCATCTGGTATGCCGATGCTCGAGCCTTGGCGAATTTTACTTCCTCCTTTTCATGATATCGAAAGGCCTCGATCATCTTGTTCATTTTCTTCATATCATGCTCAAACATACCCTCCAAAGCACACTTCTGTTTCCTTTCTTTAGCAGACAGGTGACTTGTCTCTGCAGCTTTGTTCCATTTCTCGATCTCTTCTCGTAAACGACGTTCTGCTGCATCAAAATGTTCTGTAGTGAAAAACGGAATACCTGAGTCGTTGTTGTTGTCAATGTAGAACTCAGGATAGCCCTCAGCAGTAACATCTTCAACTTCCAGTTCATCAAATTCAGGCACATTCCTGCGTGGAATGCCTATATTCGTGCTTTCCTCAATCTCAACATCCACATCCACACTCTTACCCAATTCCTCAACCTCCTCTTCATTCAGATCTAGAAGCAGGGCAATTTGTTCTTTAGTCAATGAGTGATCAACAAACTCACCCTCTTCGATCTCATTAGTGTTCACCATACTGTACACAACCCCGTCCATACCCACAAACAAAATCATGTTAGCTGGAATAACGTCAATCGGTTTGGCTCTCGTGTAATCCTTGTATAGCACTATCTGCAAATTACTACCCTCAGACCCACCACCAGCACTCGTATCAGTCTTATTACCTACTGACGGTGCAGAACTACCACCCGGTTGCTGATCCACCCCACCAGTTCCATCCTGACCATCTTCATCATTCTTTAACTTCTTCAACTCATCATCTTTACAAGTGAGTTGAAGGATAATCTCATCTTGTTTATCCATTATCTCCCCTTGAGCAGCAACAAGGGCTCTAAGTTCCCTGTTTTCTCATTGAACGAATTGAATATGTCGGTACATATTCCACTGTGCTAGCTCATATGCAGCTCTGTCAGCCTGCATCTGCGTCTGTTGAAGATGCAACAGATTCATCATGTGAAACCATTGAGCTTGGGGAGACATACCATAGAAATTAGGATGAATTGGTTGCATGGGACCCTGAGGAAGATTGAATGACATAAATGAATGCTCAGGTCTTGGCAACTGTGTAGGAGTAACTGGAGTCACTGGAGTGGTTGGCTGTGGCGTAGGCATACGAGCCAATACAGTCTGAATAACATCACCAAATACCAGATCTGGTCTTGCAGTAGTCATCAAAGTCATAGAAAGAGGAACTGGAGATACCGGCATATGAATCGGAGTCGGTGATCTCGGAATCCTTTCAGGTATAGGAGATGTAGCAACAGGAGCTGAAATAGATACTGGTGGAGTGGAACGCTCAAAAGGTTGACTCGGTATCTCGATACCCGAACCACGTCCCACCCTTTGCTTCTTTGGTTTCTCCCCCTTTTCCACCATCGGTTCTTTTCCCTTACGTTTACATTTCTGCTCATAAGTTAACTCAGCCTATGGTCCTGGACCACCAACACCACCATCATCTCCACCATTTCCACCATTACCACCTTCAGCTCAAAGTCGAAATCGTCATGAGCCCAACGATCGTTAGGTGGCTCTTGATAATCAATGTTTGCAAGGTGACCAATCAAACGCTTATACTTTGGCCGTTCAGCAAGACTCTGACCTCTATAAGACCTCAAACGTATCATCGTCTCGTCATTCATGTGCTCAAGCTTCATAACATCATCTTAATCTTTAATCAAGTCAGGTTGTAGATCATTGATAATCATCTGCAGAAATCTTGGATACATAAGAAACTTGTGACGACTTGTAAGATTTTCCTTCAAGTGATAATGAACCAATTCAGAGAAATTGAATGGTTTATTCAACACCAAGGCAACAAACGCAGATTGTAGCATAACTCTACACTCGTCAAAACCACATTTCCATCCACCAAGACAATATATCAACTCATGAAGCAAATACTTGTATTGTTCACACAAGTTTTCTTTGTTGTACATTAATTTCCCCATATCACCATTATACTTTACCCTTCCAATAACCCACGTATCAAACTCCGATCAAACACTCATCTATCATCAATGGTATCACGAAAGCCCAATGAATCTCGAATCACCCCAACATCAATCATTTCTCGTTTCTCTTGAATTACTGCCTATATTTGATTCTCAGCCTCATTGTATCTAGCAGTATTCTAGAATGCTCGAATAATCTTCTAATAAACAACCGTACGAGTAGAGATGGCCTTGTAAATTCTCGAACGTGTCAAGAAACTAATCATTCCTCCAAAGATCGGTGAGTCTTCAAAGTTTGTCTCTAGAAAGGTACAGATGTTGTGGCTCTTGTTCCATGATATTAATACTGGAGCTTGTTCAGGTTCGGCTTGAGGCGGTTGATTAAGGTTAACCTCGGGATTTTGCTCAAGAACAAGATTCTGAACATTCTGTTCAGCCATTTCTGTTTACACAAACAAAAATATCATTATAATATTCAAACAGATTAACGAATGTTCATCTCATAATGAATAAGACATTCGTTATAAGTTAAATATCTTTCATTCGTTAAAGATAACGAATCAAACTCATAAGTTAAATCATTGATTAGGATAACGAATCTGAGTTTAGTGTATTAACGAATCACTTCTAATTCGTTACGCTATTTGCTATCAGCTGAATACCTATTCGTTACTTTCAACACATCAGGTCATTCGTTACCAAGAACAAGAATTTGACTATCATTCGTTCTCACAATAGCGAATCTGATTTGTCAATTGTTATAAGCCTAACGAATCTGATTTAATTCACCATTTGACTATCACAAGTCAAACTTACAATTGGTTTTGACTAATTGCAGTCAATGACGATAAAGATTATCAACGATACCTTTGATTTCCCATCAAACATTACAATTAAATTCAATGATTCTACTCGAAAATCGGTTTAACACGTTAAGCAAAGATCATTGATACAAATATCGATCAAAATATGAGTTTAGTGAGCAGTTAACTATTCGATTAATATCTAATTATCAAAATAAATCAGTTAACACTAAAACCCTGAGGAAATTCCATGAATGTTATATGTTGGAGATCGCCTTTACCTGCTAAATACAAATAGGTCAGTTAATTAAGCTAATAAGAAGGTAGATGATTTTGGAAAAATTTTGCAAGAGTTTGATTAGGGTGATGAAGAAATAGGAACAGGCGAATGAAAGTCCATTCTTCTGTCCTAGGGATTATAAATCTCAATTATTTCATGACTTACGAGGTCATTCGTTCAAATTTGAACTAACTAATGGCCTCATTCGTTAATTTAAGAACCTGATTCGTCATCCTTTTAGACGAATAAGTTGTCCATTCGTTATGTTTTTTAACGAATCTTACATTAACTCCTCTTTTTCGTTAACTTTCTAACATATAGGAGTCATTTGTTAATTTTCTAACAAAGATAGGAGTCATTCGTTAAAATCTGAACGAAGAATACTTTAAAATCATTTCATTCGTTAACAATTTAAACGAATGTCTTCCATTCGTTATACAGAACGGAAGCCAATATTAATATAACGAATAAGAAACTTATTCGTTATGTTTTAAATAATGAATGGCTTTACAATCGTTCAAGTAATTAACGAATCACCAAAACATCCTTTGCGAATGGGAAGTAATCTCATTACGGATTTAAATAATATTAAAACCAATTAGGGTTTAATGAATTAAATAAAATTAAAACCAATTATGTTTTAATCAATACATTAGATCACCGATCAACGATTGATACTTGTTTAAATTAAACGGATTTTTACATTAAAATCAATTACGTTAAGCACGATTAACTTAAATTTTAGGGTGTCTAACTTTATCTTTTTGTTTTTGAATTTATTCGCAAGTTCGGTAAATCGAAAATAACGCAGAAATAAAATCTTTTTGAGTTTTGAAATATTTTTCAAATAACAAACAAAAATAAAGCAGTAAGAATAACTAATAAAGCATTACATATTTTTGTGAGTCGAGCAGGGAATCATATTGACCAAAATTTCCGTCCATACCAGTTTTATTTTCAGCTTTTATTATGCCAGGTGTTAAGTCGATTGTTGGTATTGTTGTCCACTTAAATCTTCTAACAAATTTTTTTTTCAGAATTTTCGGTGATATTTCTTAATTTGTTCAATTAGGCACAAATATTGAGAAAGAATTAGTTCAAATCTTGATTCAAGCGTAATTTGATTTTCTCTAAATTACCCCAACTTGACTTAAACCTTAGAACCAATTTGATGTAAAATGATTATTTTTTAAGCAATCATAGTCTGTAATCCCCACTACAAGACATATGTGACATTCGTAAATTTTCGATTTGTATTTGTAAACCCGACCTGTTGGGT
This sequence comes from Bidens hawaiensis, assembly GCF_021521415.1. Taxonomy (NCBI): domain Eukaryota; kingdom Viridiplantae; phylum Streptophyta; class Magnoliopsida; order Asterales; family Asteraceae; genus Bidens; species Bidens hawaiensis. The sequence continues at coordinate 23,428 of NW_027502802.1, forward strand.
CGTTTGGTTATTTTGTCATTTTTATTTATCATTAATAAAGTATTCCCGAGATTTAATGTTCAATGTTCATTCATTACTACGTTCCATTTCTTATAAAATCTCGAGGCTTATCGATAACTCGCTTAAACGCGTAAACAATCCAAAACCGAAAACTATATAATTCGATTATAAAGTTTATGGTTAAAAGTGTAAAACTTGAAAAGTATAATTAACTTAAAAGGTATTTAAATTTCCATTTAAATGTTTCTTAAAGTCCAGGGGCTAAACTGAAAAATGTATTTAAATTATAATAAATAAATAAAACAATCCCAACCCACCCCACCATTCCCCCCCCCCCCCCCCCGTTTTTCCGGCAAACCTCTGGTGGCCGGAATCTGGCGTCGGAGGTGGCCGTTAGACCCCTAAACGCATTTTTAAAACCAATTAAATTATATAAAAACAATCGGACATCGATATTATACGATAATAACAAGTCAATTATACCATATTCGTTAAGTGAATCCCGTAATGCCTGCCGAAAAATCCGGGTAATCAAATTTATTACATAAACGTGTATACGCTCCCCTTAATAGTATAAATAGGCGCATAAGCCTTTAACCAACTCGCTCACACTTCTCAATCACCCTCTAATACACCGATCTGTCTGTAATTGGGAGTTCTTTTCTGATTTTCCGACGACCCTTAATCTCGGCCAAATCAAAACATCGAAAGGTAATTGATATGTGCTTTCTAATTTCGATTAACTGATGAACAATAGCCCTAAACTAATTTGATCAAACATAGAAGGGATTACTCAATTGTAAAACCTAGGGTTCTTCTTGAAGAAGAAGAACCTGAAATATTATATATATATATATATATATTATTGAGCCTATAACGAATGTTTCACACAGATCAACTGGTTAGACACACGAGTTAATACATGAAAGACCCAGGTTCGAAACCCAGGTCATGCGCGAGTCTTTTTTGAGCAGCATGTATATTGTATTATTATTAATATTAACTATTAAAACCTAATACTATATATAAATATTTAAAACCATATTTTAAACGGATGAATTCCCCAGAGCAGTTGGATAAAACACTGAACTAATAACCCTCAAGACCCGGGTTTGAAACCCGGGCCAGTCACGTTTTTTTATATATTATTTAATAACATTTTATTTATTAATAAATAATAAATCGTTTTAAGCAATTAAAAATCAAAATAAAATTATAAAAACCTTTTTAAGTTAAATAAAAATTATATAAATTAACTATAAAATATGTCTCACCATTTTACACTTAGAAACCGAGTTTTTCATTCTCGTAAGCCGTAACTAAAAATCGTATATTAATTGCGACGTAAACTTTAATATATTAAAAATCATTTCGTTAAAACAAAAATTATATTTTTCGACTTGTAAACATTAGTTCAAGTATTTCAAACATACAAACTTCATATCCCCGCCGTTAAAATACTTAAGCCATATTAATAACCGATTTCCGTTAAAACATAAATATTAATATAATAATCAAAGAGTCGTAAAGTTTGTAATAAAACAATAACTAACTTCTAAATCTATTCATTTAACCAACTTTAAAGTACCGTTAGAATAGTCATTAAAAGTCGTTTTTATTCTTATTTATAGTTCGTACGGATTGACCGTTTCGGTTTCCTTTGACGCCTTCGAATTATTCTTATTTTCTTTTTCACTTCAATTACTAAGGTGAGTTTTCACAACCCCTTTTTAAATGTTTTAATGTTTTGGGGTGGCATATGTATCTATTATAAAATTCAAGTATTATTACTTCGATTACTTACAAACTACAATTCAATCATGGAATTGTGTGTTTATTTATTTAATTGTTATATACGTGGAATTCAAGTGGTTGCCTCATTAAGTATGATCATACGCCCCCCTTTGCACTCAGGTCCATTTGTATCGAGTGGAAAAGGGACCTCATTATCCAAGTACGTTGGTAGCCCCAATTAGAAAAGACCTTCGTTTGTTCTTTGCACTCAGGTCCATTGCATCGAGTGTAAAGAACTCTTATGTGCTTTTCACAAGTTTTCATGAAATTGTATGGATTTTACGTAGTAAATAAACTGTGAAAATCTCACCAGCTATATTTATAGCTGACCGTATTTTATACATATGTTACAGGTACCGTGATTAGAGGATGAAGGACTAGAAGACACTTAGAATAACTAGGTTATTTAATAAACGAGACATTGGTTTTTATTGTGATTTGATTTTAATTTGTATTCTTATTTGAACTTATGTACTTGGCAATTTAATGAATTAATGTTATTATGGTCACTTAATAGTGCCACGTGTGTTTGGGCAATCTGAACGACACACTCGGGCGTTTCCGCTTAAGTCGGGGTGTTACAACATACCCCCGTTATCAAGCAATACCCTAAGGTCCGTTCCCAAGGATGAGTATGCGCGATTTCAACTATCGGTTTACAAACATTGGGTCCCTTGTGGTCCGTTTCTTAATGGTAATAAGACGCGAGCAAGGGGACAATGTATGACTCACAGCTTGGTATAATCAAGTCTGTAATTCGTTTTGTACACGAAGTACTTTTTGTGATCAAGTTTAGAAACTTAAGCAGTTACACCGCATGTTCGCTTTTACAAGCATTTTTAATATTCACCGAAATGAATACCAGATGTAAAACCGCATAAAGACCCAATGAAATCCGGAACCTTAAAGCATCCCATCAATACAGGATTTAAGGCCACAAGACCATACATCGTTGAAGCGTTAACCACCAACTAGATCCTTTCTTAAAATTGTTTTCAAATTGATTAGAAGGCTTGAGTATGATCGAATTATTACATTTCTGCCATCATCATCAAGACCTTTTAGAGAATTAATCTCCCTGAATATTTAGCAATTTATGTTTATATCACTTACTAATCCGTACTTGTTTGTTAAAAGACCTACCAATACATCAATGCAATTAAGCACACAGTCTTTTATGATTTACTTTTTACTGGACTTAGGAGCAAATGAACAATGTACTATCATTTTTCCTTTTTGCTTCAAAACTCATATTGAGGAGCATTTTTCAATGTTTTTGAATTTTTCAATATTTGAATGTTTTTGAAGTTTTTAATTTTCTCTGTACAAACTAAAAACACAATATTTTTGGATTTTATATTTTCTCCCCCATGAAAATAACAAAAATTGACCTAAAACAAGAAAGAAAATGATTTAACCAAGCTTATGAATATCTTTTAAATATTTTAAACCATTTATATCCAGCAAATATTGAAAACGTGTTTTTTCAAACGCTTTGGTATAAAGGTCAGCCTTTTGAAAATCCGTGTGAATTTTATCAATTGAAATTAATTTCTTTTCAAAGCAATCACGTATAAAGTGATAATGGATTTCAATGTGTTTAGTTTTCGAATGGTGAACCGGATTTTTGGTGATAGATATAGCGGCCGAATTGTCAATAAAAATAGGAGTCGTAAGAAACTTCAAACCGTAATCCCGCAAATGTTGCTGGAACCAGAGAACTTGTGAACAACAACTCGAGGCCGCCACATACTCCGTTTCGGCTGTTGAAGTTGAGACCGTCGTCTGCTTCTTACACTGCCAGGAAACAAGCCGGTTTCCTAAGAACTGACAACCCGCTATTGTAGACTTGAAATTGATCTTGCATCCTCCATAGTGCGAATCAGTAAAAGCGGTGAGATCAAACTTATCGTCCTTGGGGTACCACAACCCGATGTCGGGATTTCCCCTCATATAATGTAAGATGCGCTTTACTGCTGCCAGATGAGTCACTCGGGGACTCGATTGGTACCTGGCACACAAACAAACAGCAAACATGACATCAGGTCGAGATGCAGTCAAATACATAAGAGATCTGATCATTGCTCGATACAGGGTTGGATATACGGTATCCTCCAATTCATCTGGTGATAAATTGTGACCCACGGGAAGAAGTGTCGAAGGAATTTTGCCGTCGGATATCTTGAATCGGCTCAACACATCGTTCACGTATGGTCTGATGGATAAAGATCACGAAATCAGACTGGTGAACTTGCAATCCTAAGAAAAAGTTCATCTCTCCCATCAAACTTATCTCGAATTTGGTTTGCATCGTCTTCTCGAAATCTTTGCACAGGTTGTCGTTCGTCGAACCGAAATGATGTCGTCCACATAAATTTGGACGAGGAGCAGATCATCACCCATGTTCTTATAAAACAAAGTACAATCCATAGTTCCCCTCGTGAATCCACTTTCTATCAAATGGTCAGCCAACGTGCTGTACCAGGCTCTCAAGGCCTAATGTAAACCATAAAGAGCCTTGTTTAATCGATAAACATGCTCTAGAAAGTCTGGATCCTCGAAATCGAGAGGCTGCTTCACGTATACTTCTTCATGAATAGCTCCGTTTAAGAACGCCGATTTCACGTCCATTTGATAAACCTTAAAATTTTTGTAGGCTGCATAGGCAAGAAAAATACGTATAGCCTCCAGACGTGCCACAGGAGAATATACTTCAGTGTAATCTATGCCTTTTTGTTGATTATAACCAAGAACGACCAATCGTGCCTTGTTTCTCACGATTACCCCGCGGTCATCCTTTTTTCACTTAAAAACTCATTTTGTCGGAATAGCCTTTTTCACACGGTCGGGTTTATCAATTAAGTCCCTTACACCCAGTCGAATAAACTATTGCAGCTCCTCCTACATTGCTTCAACCCAAGACGGTTCCTTAAGTGCCATCGTGACACTTGTCGGTTCTATCTGTGATAGGAAGCAGGTGTATTGTGCAATACTAAGGATACCCGAAGAGCGCAAATCCGCATAAGTACATACTATCGAATCCTCAGTAGGAGATAAGTTACAGTCAACCATATCATCACATACATTAGCTAATTGGTGTCTTGTACGAACCCCGTCGTTCACATCACCAATTATCTGTTTCTGCGGATTATTAGCGTGAATCCTTAAGGAAGGATTAGCAGATACAGATACATTATCACCTAGATTGGTGATATTTTCCTCCGCTGTGTCTAAAGAGACAGTTGGTGAGTCATCAACAATTAGAATCGGCTCATTTGTTTCTGTAGCTTCATCTAATGGAACTGACGATGAATCAACAAGATCAGCATCATCGGAAGATTCATAAACTTCATTTGATGTTTCTGATACATTAGGGAAAGTCATCTACATCAATCAAGGAAGACCTTGGAATAGGAAGACATTGTTCTTCCAACTATGATCTAATAAAATCTTCAGGTACTTCTTCAACCACTGATGTAAACGAATTAAATAACCCTTCGTAATCGAACATCCAATCGCGATCTGTACCGGTTGGAGGTGTAGTATAACTTTGGCAATCAACGTGATACCATTCTTCCACACAACCTGAAGAGATATTGAAGATCCGCTTCTTATGAGAATTGTATCCCAGAAAGTATCCCTTGAATGCCTTTTCATCATACTTTCCGGCATCTCTCTTCAATATAGTACACAAACACCCAAAAGGTTCCAAATACTTTAAGTTCGGCTTAAGATTGTTTAGAAGCTCATAACTTGTCTTCTTAAACCTTTTTACAGTTAGTACGCGATTTAGGGTGTAACACGCTATATTCACAGCTTCGTTCGAGAATTGAACGGGTAGCTTAGAATCAGCAAGCATCGTTCTCGCAGCTTCAATCAACGTACGATTCTTTCTTTCAGACACACCATTTTGTTGAGGAACATAAGGCACACTGGATTCCCGATGAATTCCTTTCTAAATGCAGAAGAAATCCAATACATTATTCTTAAATTCAGTTCCATTATCACTCCGTATTCGTCTCACTTTCAGTTTGTAAAGTGATTTGATCTTCATGATAAGGTTCTGAATTAAGATAGGCGTATGATATTTAGACCCCATAAATAGAACCCATGAGTATCGTGAGAAATCATCAGTAACCTCTAAGCAGTACAGATCACCAGCGATACTAGCATGATTCACTGGACTAAAGAGATCCATATGAAGTCATTCTAGTGGTGTATCAATCGAGTTAATTGACTTGCTCGGATGTGATTTCTTCTTTTGTTTCCCCTTTTTGCATGCAACGCAATGATCATTAATCTTGAAATTCCTAAGTGAAACACCATCCACCAGTTCATTTTAAATGAGAAAATTCATCTTTCGTATGTGAATGTGCCCCATGCGTCGATGCCAAAGAATAGAGTCCTTTTATGTAGCTTTCGAAACAAAACACGTAGCCAAGGGCAAAACACTTACATTACAACTCATATCAAGTACATAAATATCATTTGATCAAGGTGATCTCATGACAACCATGTCTTCAGGAATCGTGTATCCCGGTTGAAGGATAACACATTCCGTATTTGTGAAAATTGTGATAAACTTCTTATCACATATCTGTGAAACACTCAGCAGATTATGATCCACCTTTTCAATATAATTAACTTTTTCAAACGTCACTTTCCCGTTTGAAACTTCTCCTTCCTTAGTTATCATCCCACCGTTGTTACCAGCAAACGCCACGTAACCCCCTTAAATATCTTTGACGTTATTCAGAAGATCCAGGTTGCCAGTGATATGCCGAGAACATCCACTATCCAATATCCACTTGTGATTTGACATGGATCTAGATGAACTCTGCACAACAAGGTAAAGATATAGTTCAAAAAGGCAGCCCAAGCCTCAGTCTTGGGCTCTCCTTTTGATACTTTCGGAGATAAAGATAAATTAACACTAGCATTTGGTACTTGAGAATAGGTGACCGGTTTCTTGTTTTTCTTTTTTAAGTAATCGTCACGTATGATTCCCGAATCAGTGTTCTTATAAATTGGTTGAACACGGTCAACAAATTTGTTTGATACATTAAACGATTCAACCCGAACAACTTTCTTCAGATTAACATTTGAATACATTATCATACACTCATCAATGTGTTTTTCTTTCAAATTCTGATTCAAATCAGTCTTTCGTTTTGATGACAACTTGATATCATCAACCTTTGCTTTACATTTCTTTGAAACATGACCCGGTTCACCACATTTAAAGCATAAACGTGTGTCTAAGGTCTTATGTGGTGAAACACTTGGTTTATTTTCATGCACAGGTTGAGGAACATCTATCTTAGATTTTTCAAAAGTTACTTTCTTAGGAACAGTGGATTTAAATCCCTTTTTATTTTGATAAAACTCTAGATTGGTAGAAATAGAAGCATTCTCCATCCCAGATGATTTTACAAATTTTATGGGTTTAAACTTGTTATCATTTGCCTTTTCTTGAACATTCTCAAGTTTTGATTTGATAAACTTTGTTCGAGCTCAGTAACTTTTAATGTGTCATCTCAAAAAACACTGTCAATCAATTCAGGATTTAAAAGATTCAAAGGAACTTCTTTATCTGAAAACACTTTTGACAATCCTTTTAACTTAAATATCTTCCCACTTGAAGATGTAGGTTGAGTATTGATGAACCTCATTAACTCCTCATTAGACACGGAGGGTTTGTTTGATTTAGGTACATTAGGTGATACCTTAGGAGTTTTTGATGAATCGCTTGAAGGTTTTGAACCATACACTGCTTGTTGAAACTCTTTAGGTTCACATAATATGTGATTGTCAGCAGGGATGTTCTTGTTTTTGACAATCTCATCTGGTTCAGACAACTCCTCAATAGAACCATCCACTTCACTTTTGGTAAACACTGATTTACTTGTAATGTGAAACGGTTCTTTAGTTGTTTTAATTTGTTCAACATTATAAGATTCAACTTTATGCATTTCTAGACATTGTTTCACATCAGGAATGCTACAGTAATCTCCTTTAAAATGAGGAGGAATCTCGACGTACCCTAAACCTGCTTTCCCATTTTTCTTGTGAGAATGGTTTACTTCAATGATCTTATTTAATAGAAACGAGGTATCTCGAAATCTTTCAAGTTTGTTTTTCAGTTATAAAACTTCATTTTCCATATTAGAAATGCAGGTTCGGAGTCAGAGAATATCCTTGAAATGTTGTTCAACCACAATTATCTTTCATTGAACCTCAGCTTTGAGATCATGATTGCTTTCAGACAGATTTTGAATTTTTAATGTAGATTGTTCCAGTATTTGGATTTCTGTCGATAACATTCATTGATCATAAACTGATCTTTGGTGAGATTAGTGTTTTGAATTAAAGCTGATTCAAGTTTAGTTGTGAGTTTAGCACATTTAGTACACTCAATCACACCAGCTGAAGGTTCAGATACATACCTCTTCGATCTTAGCCATACAAGCATAAGATTCAACTTGATCAGGAATTGACTTATCAGATTCGATTTACACAGACGAACTCTGATCAGAATCAGTTTCAGAGTTAGAGGAGTCGCTTTATTCAGATACATTATCACTGCTTGCATCTTCAAATTTCTCAACTGGTTCAAAGAAAGCAAGGTTAGCCTGATTTCCCAACAACCTTTGAGACCAATCTACACCTTCATTTGTGACAAGAGCTTGATTGTTGGACAACTTAGATTTGTCAGTTTCTAATGAACTTTCCTTACTTTGATCACTTCCCGATGCATTCTTTCCTGGGTTTCTCTCAGCATTGTGTCCCTGAATACTCCTTTCTTGGTTTATCACATTCTTTGGCAAAGAGGCCAAAGTCCCTGCAATTATAACACTTGACCTTCAGTTTATCAAAACCAACTCGCTTGTTAAGGGTAGGAAGGTCTTTTCCCGTTCTTTACATAAACCTCTTAACCTTTCTAACAATCATTGCAATATTCCACTTGAGATCCATCAGTTCAAGGTCATCGGGATCAATCTGATCATAGTCTTCATCGTTCAATTCACTTGTTGCAATTTTGCTACCAACCAGTTGTTCATATGAAGTCATGAATGCACACACGAAAGCAAATTGCTTTTCAGCTTCTTGAAGATTTACTTTTGGCAACGAACTTGAAGCATTGGCATTTGACTCAAACTTTGCACCCGTTGCCATAAAGCATACATTTGGTGAGCTGTTTACATTAGATGTCTCATCTTGAGCTTGAGTGAAGAAAGCTGTGATTGGGACAGAACTTGAACTTGAAGAATTGTTTGCTGGTATTCCTCCACCATAAAGTGAAGGATTCTGGTTTTGATTATCCTTCAATGAGTTTTGGCACTTCAACTCAAATCCTCTTTCTTCTATCTTGTTAATAAATTACACTGCAGTGAGCTCTGTGTTACGAAAGAACCCATTCTCTTTCAACACAAAAAGGAAATTAGAATATGATGAGGGCAATGCGTTCTTCAGAGTATCAATTTTGTCAGTTTCGGTTGGCTCAAGATTCACACTTGCCATTTCCACAACTAGATAACTAAACCGATTCATCATCTCTTCCACAGTTTCATTCTTCATCAAGATGAAATTTCTAAACTGAAACTTTACAAGAGTCTTCTTACTCTCAAGCGTATTACCCAAGCTTCTTCTTTTTAGAGTATCAAATAGAGATGCACAAATCTTTATAGTGCTCTATTGGTGAAAAATTTGTTCGGGCAAAGCCATTGTGAGAGTCGAATAAGCCTTTGTCTCACTTTCAAAATCTTTCAATTCTTGTGCTTCATAATACTTAAATTCCTTTGGAGTGCAACCAAGATTGTCACTACCTACAAGAGGTGCTGCATAAACAACATCGAGATACCGTACACTGCTTGGATGAACCGACCACAAGTGAGCACGAAACATCGGTTCCCACCGAGCAAAATCTGAAAGTTTCAGAAGTTTAGGACATTTGTTGTGACTACCAATCTCGTTGTCCATCATCAACATTTGTTGCATTAAAGAATTCTGGGATGCTAATGCATAGAACGAAGCATTCTAGAAGCCATAAAATAACAAGTTTTGAAATTCAGGGACCAAACTTGTCAAATTTTAAAACTTATGTTTACTGTTCAACGAATCAGAACAATAACGAATGAGTAACAAATGGAGTGATATTCGTTACCAATTCAAGTGAAAGAGAGGGATAATGAATGTGATTGATAACGAATGAGAATAGTAATAAGTGTGAACGGGTTTAACGAATGTGTTTCACGAAAGGTGAATGAATAGCGAATGTGGATATCGATTGTGAACGAATAGCGAATGTGGATATGGTTTAAGCGAATGTTGATTGAATAACGAATGTGGTTTAGACGAATGTATAGGATTAGCGAATTGTGACATTTGAGCCAAAACAAGGTACACCTCAGTACGTATTTACCGATTAAGCAAATAAATGCTTTTTGCATAACAAACGAACGATTAACCGAACGGGTCGGGTTATGACCCAGATATCTCGGGGGGCCATCTATGAGTGATATATGTTTAATACAAGCTAAAAAATTAGAAATATGGCCTTAGTTTGATAGCAAACAAGTTAAACGAAAATATGCTCGTTTAACTACCCGCTATAGATTTAAATGCAAAAGATAGTTACAAACCAAGCACTGTATCATCCGTTAAGCCGAAAAAGACTTACCAAACACTTATTTGAAATGTTTTAAGCGATCAGTGAAAATATTTTTGATTTTTACAAACAAATAGTATGCTTTTATAATTTTACACAAAACTAGCGGAAAAACACTCGTTTTCGCGCTGTTTAACGCACCCGATAAGTTTTTCGCGCCAAAAACCGAACCCGAACTAAATTTGGACCCGGGCTTTCGCATTTGGGTCTTTAAAATCAGATTAATGGGCCAAATTGGGCCCAAGGCAGCCCAATAAAACTTCCGGCCGCAGCCCACCCCCCACCCCCATTCTTTTATAAAACTTATTTTGGAAGCTTGTTCATTCATTTTAGTTGATAAAAATTGAGGTCCAAGCAGCTCTAAACCTGATTTTCCAGAAAACCTTCAAACCCTAAGGTAAGGAGCTTAAATAAGTAGCTTTTATGCTTGTTTAAACTTGTTTAATACCTTAAATACATGTCCTGGTTACTAAAAATCATTCATAACCGTGTAAAAATCCTAAAAAATGGTCCATAAACATGTTTTGATCATACACATGGTAAGGAACCTGTTTTGATAGTTTTTTTTGGCCATAAACACGGATTAAAGGGTTGAAACGACGTTTTTACGGTTCCAAAGTTCGTTTTTGTGCACTAGCCGAAACCCTAAGTTAAGGGCTGTTATGTTGATGAAATATTGCTTGATTTGTGATATAGGACTTGTACCTAGCTTTCTTAGAAGCACAAGAACCTGAAAACTTGATTAAAAAGTCGGAAACGAGCCAAACCGGCTAAGGTAATGCCGAAACACTCGCTTACGGGATATTTAGGTTAAGGTTGTGATGTGCATATTGTTAGGACTTGAAATTTTGCAGGGACATCAGGGACCATCTCAATGAGTCCCTGTTCAAATTTGGTAATTTTTCGACCACCCGAGATAATTGGCGAATTTATTACCGAATTGGGACGTTTATTTGGGAAAAATAGCTAAAATATTTCAAAAATAATGAAATTTTTCTGGGAACTTAGATTTGATGTATTTTGATCACAAATTAATTTTGGGATCAATTGGAGAATTTTAAAGGTGTTTTGTTTATTTGCGTTCGTGTGAATTTTTACAGCCGAATTTGGGCCGAAAAGAATATTGCACGAGCTTTTTACATTATGGAATTGATACAGGTTGTTTTGGGACATGATTTGAGTATTCATGAAATTTTGTGGAATTTTTGGAAATTGTTTGGGGTAAACGGACGATTTTCAAGCAAAATATAGCTGATAAAATAAATTTTTATAAATTAATAAATCAGTAAATAAATTCCAGAAATATTTTTATATAAATCTACATCTTTTAATTGATAAGTGGTTAAATTTTCATAATTTAATGATTAACGGCTAATTAATTATGATAATCTGAATATTAAACAAATTCAGTGATTGTGCGCGTTTTTTCTCAAAACAAATTAAGTGAAAATGAACTTTTCTATGAGAAACCTGGACAATCCGGGTGGATTGTGCGCGTTTCTTCTCAAATCAAACTGAATAAACGGAAACGGGCCCCGTGGCTAATCCGGGACCCCAGTGTGTGATCTTTCTTTATAACTTAATCATGTTATTAACCAATACATTTACCCAAGCTTCTTTTGCCATAACTGCTTTCTGAACGCGTAAACGAGCAACTTGGCCCAGCTGGGAAAACGGGAGTCTGAGCCAAGTTCGGTTTTAAGTATTAGACATTGAAAAACATCACAAACCTAAGCCTATTGCCACTTTCTGGGCGTTCCAGCTACACCCAGATTAGTTATACAGCCCAGTTAGTATTGAGATTATAATATTATTAAAATATTAATATTATTATAATATTGATTATAGGAACTACTGATAGCGGACTGAACAAACCACGAGTTGATACAGTACTGAATATCTACTAAACCGTGAGTTTCATGACCCCACTTTTAAACTGTTTTACGAACTTTTAGGGTGAAAAGCAAGTTTGATTACATATACATACCTGAAACATGTATTGATGTGAATTATCTAAGTGCTAACACACGAAAGTCCTCATGATCACAGTGATTAACTTCGAGCCGGTGGCTTGTGAATAGTACTATTGGTTTGACAAACCCAAACAAAATCGGCCTGATTGTCGTGTCACATAGCGCCGTTTGCACATGACCATATTTATACAAATAGGCTATGTAGTGTTATATATAGCTACCCGGGGCATGTTGTGGGCGAAAAGGGGCCACAGTGGTTGATGGAGCGTGGGAAATGGATGCACGCAGCACATACAGTCAAGGCTTCACTGTAGCTTAGCATAATTACATCATTTACATACATACATACTTATTTCATGATTACAAGTGTCGACTTGTGAATACTCATTACTGTTTTCTTGAAACTCGTGAAACTCACCAACTCTAGTAGTTGACACCCGTTTTAAACTGCTTTTCAGGTGTACCTAAATCGGAGTAATTTGGTAATCTGTTAATTGCCTGAAGTGTGTGGTTGATGCTATGTGAATAGAGGCAAGGGTGTTAGTAGTAAGAACGTATAGTTAATGAACCAGTTTTGTTTGTATCGCATAGACTGTAAAACAATAATAGAACAATGAGTTGTAATATATTGGAAATTAGTTTGTAATGTTTCTTTATAAACAATGTGTTGATACCAGAGGTGTCTGTTACATTCCCGTTTTACGCTTCCGCATTGTGCTAGTCGGGGTGTGACAGGAGTTGGTATCAGAGCCATTGGTTATAAAGGATTAGGTTATCCCTTAGGGTACCTAAAATATAACCGTAGGCTCGATTAACTCTGGGAAATAATTAAATAATAAATTAATATTATATACTGATGGATGTCGGGATGAACTTGTTAGGCAAGTGAGTTATTGTGGTCCGGAACATAATAACAGACTTGCTTGTACGAGGGAATTCAGGGAGAAATCACGGAACGTGTGGTTAGGTAAAAGTGGCAACATATGTGTATAAAAGATAATGGGAAAGTATATATATATATGTGTAACACTCATACGTGTTTATGTGGAACAAGGTGTATGAATACGTGTACGTACAATACTGTTGATGACGGTACACTTTACTATGAATATTATATTCATTTATATTCAGTATTGATTTAAATAATAATAATAATTAAAATTTTAATAAAACTAATATTATATTATAATATAATTAATACTATATTTGGTTTAATTAATTAATCTCCTCGACAATAGTTAGTGATAGCAATAGATATTATTCTTATAACTAACCTTTGTGTAGAGTCATGTCAAGGAATAACGACTACGTACCGGAAGAAGAACCGGTAATATCTGTAGAGGAGGATCCCGAGGAAGAATCAGAGGAGGATCCAGAAGAGGAGGACCCAGAAGAGGAACCGGAGGAAGAAGAGAAAGAGGTGGAAGAAGAAGTTATTTGTAGAGAGCTACCCAGGAATGTGTCTGATCTATCTGGTTACAGATGCGATAGTTATCCACCCAGGTCACCACGCAGGGATCAAGACAAAGTTAACAGTCAGTATCGTTCACCTGCTAGAGTAGCC